>NW_015150702.1:509172-518729 GCF_000732505.1 Cyprinodon variegatus
GGATGGATGGATGGATGGATGGATGGATGGATGGATGGATGGATGGATGGATGGATGGATGGATGGATGGATAATGATTTTCAGTCTCTGATGAGATGCAGTAAAGGGTATATTCTGGCAGCCTTTAGACCCCTGCTGCCAGGATTACTCAGTATGGTTACTTATTGTCAGTTCTTTTTTCCCCCTCCTCAAGAGGCCTTCATGGTACCTCTTGTTTTTAGTTGCTTCCCTTCACACTATTTACTATTCTCTAGTTGTCCTTCTCTCCTGTGAAATGGAATAAAAGGGTCAAATTCTTTCATTTTACGCCTGTCATTTCCATTTTTAATCCTCCAAGCTTGCCTTGGCTCATACCAGTGGCACAGAGCTTCCACCCACAGAACAGTGTGCTCAAGTCACTGCCAACTATTACCTCTTTTTGTGTCAGACAGAAGTACCAAAGGTGAAAATTGCAGGATCTCATCCCTTTCCTAGTCTCTCTGTTTCTGTTTTATAGCATATTTTTACATTTTTGCAAACCACGAAGACCATATAGAAAAGACAAGTGTATACATTCTTTAAATCTATTGCTTAAAAAAAAATCATCTCAATCATATTGCGTGTTTCTGAACACTTAGAAAGATGAATTTTGTGCAAGGCAGAAGCAAAAAATATAGAAATAAATGTGTTTTTATGTAAACTGGTCTGTAATGATTATTCTTGTTATTCGTGTTGACAAGTGTTTTCTCAGGTGCACCGGTTTGGCCCGGAAACAGATTGCTGCAGTATTTTACTCTGCATTTAAATTCTATTTGAGCTGAAGATAGTAGTTGTAACCTGTATTATATAGAAATCCTGTTTGTGAAAACTTGTCAGTGTTTGAATTATTCTACATTATGTACAGGTTACCTTAGGCCTGCCTTTAAACTGTTTTTTAGCCCCAAGCGCAGAATGTCCACGAACTCCCCCAGAAAAGATGAATTATGAATTGAATCAGTAGATCAAAGAACACTTTTTTCTGCTTTACTTTAGCAAATATTAAACTTCCTTGGGCCCAGAGAAAAAGGAAATTATTCCTAGAATTTACTTATTCATATTTTTACTCTGAGGTTTCACATACAGTATGTTTGACAATGCAGCAACACTCTGTCTTCATTGCCATTTTTTAACAGAAGTATTTCTTAGCCATTGCAGTGATTTAGACAAAATGGAGTTTTAAAGCCTGCGGGCATAAAAGTCAATTTCTAACCACAGAATACTGCTAAAATTGTCACATTTTTCTTGAGAAAAAGGAACTTACTTTAAAAAAAAAAAAAAATCCTATCCCTGTATGGAAAAAAAAATTTCAAATAGGCTTAACAGACACAATTCAATTCAAATTTGCTTGTAGTTAAAATCAAGCCTGCAGCATTCATGTGTACAAAAAGCCAAGAGTAGCACGAAATAACAATAAGAGTAAAAGTTATTATTTTTGTTATTATTTGTGTGTTTTTTCTATAGACAACTATACAGCTAACACTGTACAAATACCCCACCTAATGTGCAACAGATCTCTCTATTTATGGCCTACACTGTTTTCCTGATAAATAAACTAAAAGGAAATAATTATACCTGTTTGTGGTAGATGAGCTTTTTCTCTTTTTAGCATCAATATTTTATTACTGACCGGGTTTTGTTCAGGCTTTATCTACTGACAGCTAGTCAAACATTTCTGTGAAGACTATTTTGATGTAATGATAAGTATGCGTCCATATACTTAGGTGTTTAACTTTTTTGCATTTTTGGTTTATCTGCTTTTTCTGTGTTAATCTTATGCTATTAGATTTATATTATTCTGTTAGATTTCTTCCTTGTTTCTTTCTGCTCGGATTCTGCCCATTTCTCTCTCACTCCCTCAGCACCCGGCCTTAATTCTCACCAGATTGCCCTGCCTTTCTTTTCACCCTCACCCTGTGTTGTATGCTTGTCATTGTTTCCAAGCTGGAAGGTCTTGTATATGTCCCCATGATCCATGGTTATCTCTATGTGTCGGCATTGCTTTGCCTGGTTCTCTGCCTTTGTTTCATTCATGGTTCTGCACACTTTGACAATGCAAGGTTGAATAAATTACTAGCTAAACAAAACAGGTAAAAATTAAGGCCAAATTCTAATACCTCCAACCCTTCCTGATGGCTGGTATGCAGTGTTTTTGTTTTTTGGAGTATGGGATTGTTGAGTTTTCTTGCAGTAGTTTATCTCGCATGCAACCTTAAAACCTTTGCTTGCACTTACATTTAGTGGAAAGGCTTTCTCCTATACTGTAAACCTTTCCTGATAATATGACACTATATATCGTTATACGTGTTGTCTTTTTCTAATTTGCTATTGTGAATTTTAAAATATACAATACTCAGGCTATGTTGACACAGCAAGTCTTGATACTCACTCCTTACTTTGTTTTTGCTGAAATATTTTTTTTTTTGTCTTTTCATATTTTTGAATGGTTCAGAACACCAAAGCAACCTGCAACCGCAAAGGGAGAATTTAGACCATAAATCAGTGCAAAGGTTTTATGTATGTGACTATCACAAGAAACTTTAGTGAAAGAACAAAACAAAAAATGTAATAGTGGTTGTCAGTGTCTCTGTGTTATTATTAAACTGTTGAGCAATGAGCTAAAATTTCTGGACAACATCATAAAGAAGATCAAGAGAGGTAAAAATGCACAACTATAAAATGTGGCGTGACCGCTCAGACTGCAGACAGTTTGAAAACTATTGGTTATGTATCTGATTTAGTACCACATTTGAAAGTAGCTCTTTTTTTCTGGGTGAATTGAGAAGCTGGCCATTCAGACTGACAGGCAAAATCATATTTTATATGAATGAGTGTGGTTGTATGTGTCAACTGTGTGAACATAGCCTGATTGAGATCCCTCTAAGTCGGGATATAGAATGTTTAGCAATGTTCACACTATAAAGATATGCAGCTGTCCTAAATATTTTGGGTTTTCTACTTAGGAATAATTATGCACCAGACTTCTAATACAAAAGGCCATTCCTGTTTAGTTTTTATCCTTGATAAACTGTTAAAGAAAGAGTGCCAAAACCTAATGATGGCCTTACCTTCTATCACCCTTTTAATAGAAGCAGCTAGTATGACATAATTGAAGCTTAGGAATAAATTCAAATTCAAATGCTCTTAGATGCCGCAAATTGCCTCAGCGTACACTTCTGCTCCAGCCTTAAGGCGTTGCTCCACACCCTCACATCAGCTAGTTATTGTTCAGGACTCTGCTCAGTTTCAAGGACATCCTGGCTTTCTTGTTGAAATGCTAACATTCACCACTTTCATTCCATTAGGCTCCCTACAGGCTATTCCATTCAGCACAATGTCTTCTACAGAGTCTGAGCTCCAAGAACTTTTCATGTCAAACTTTTCTTCATGTCACTAAACTTTATTTATTGTTTTTTTCCCCATGTCCAAGTCTCTCCATGTTGAATGTTAACTTTAATGACTATCAGGGAAACCCTAATTTCTTCTGTAAGCCTATCTCAGGCTGAGTTAATATCGTCTTTCAACAACTTCAAAAATTTAATGACACAAATTGCATCTTACCATCTGAAAATTAGATACTTTCTTTAAAACATGTTGGTCTACAATGCAGATAGATATTATTTCAACCCAGCAGTCGATGTTTCTTGAATTCCATAGATTTAAAGTGTCTATCAATAAGGTGCTGATAGAAGGATTGCATAACTACTAGTGAAGATACACGCTGATGGCTATCTAACTCTTGTTCCACAGCAATAACCAAACTGCAGGGGTCCTGATGCTGCTTAGCTTTCTCAGACAAACCAACAGAGGTATTTCTATGACCTGCATGTAGGATGTCAGGACAACAGGTTTATAGTCATTGTGGAGAGTTGGCTGAGCTTTCTGTGGTCCCACAGCAAGGCACAACACTGGACATGTCCCTTGTGTCAGGCTTGGGATGAAGAGGTGCTGCAGAATCCTAAAGAGCTGCTCTGCACAGGCCTTAAGGACTCTGGGGCTGACACCATCTGGACCTGGTGTCAGCAATTCAGTCTCTCCATTTGCCTTTTCACTTGACTTCTAGAGACAGACAGTTGGGAGGCAGAGGGAACAGCACAAACTTCTGGTTTGACTAAGAAAAAACACATACAGACAGGAGACTTCATAGTAGAAGTGGGAGATTAAACATTCAAGGTGTCACAGAGAAGCTTTGGTGTAAGAAGGGCGTGATGCCCATTTGGCCATGTGACCGAGAGAAAGATGCTGAGCGGTTTTATTGAACTGAACCTTTTGAATGGATTCTGTCCAGATTTCCTACTGACTGATCCTCCTCCTGCTTAATACCTATAATCTTCTTCATCACTGACCCCACATCTCTGATATTGTTCTGCTTTACTTTCGAGACTCTTCCTGCATGCCTCCTTGCTTTTTGCTTACCTTGACATTACATTTCTTCTGTATACTCTTCAATAAGTTGGTAGTGGTGTCTTAGTGGTTAGGGCATTAAATCCTGAGGTTGTGAGTTCGAAACCCACTCCCACAGAAAGCCACTCTGACTCTCTTAGCAAGACCCGTAACCCTTGATTGCTCCCCGGACAATGGCAGCCCACTACTCCTCAAGGGAATGGGTTAAATGCAGAAGTAAATTTTTCCAATGTGAGATTAATAAAGTTCAATTATTATTTTTTATTATTATAATATGCTGCTTTCCTTCCCTAAGGTATTTTTTTCTTGACAAGCATCTCATTCAGATCAGTAGTGATCCAGAGTTCATAATGGGGATGCATTTCACTGTTTTCATAGAGAAAGTGTTACCTATACAGACGTCCAGATGGTCAGTCACATTCTCAGTCACTGTATTGATGTCCTTCCATGTGGTTGACATAGTCCATCCCAGTTTGTAGCCTTAAAACAATCTTGTAGGGCTTCTTCAGCCTCCTGCGACTCTCCTTACTGTTCTTTTTAATGCAAGTTGTCTAAGATGTATGGGCTTATACTCTAAGCAAAGAAATACAAGATTTTGATCCTACTTCTTACTTCATTGATGTATGAGTCCTTGACATTTGCATAAAACATGTCAAAGGTTATGTTTTCTCTGGTACTGCAGCTGACAAACTGTACGGAGGTTGGCAGTGTAGCAGAGAGTAAAGAACGCTTTAAATCTCCAATTATTGCCATAAATGCATCTGGCTGTTGTGTCTGTAGCTAAGCTACACTGGAACTGATGACATTAGTTTTCAAACGATTATCAAAAGAAAACTTTCTGTCCAAATAATATTGACAGAAACCAACTGCCAACAGTTCAATATCTGGGCCTGCAGAGATGAATCTTTACAGAAGCATGTACTGAATTACACCCTGGGTTACTCACAAGCACTACCAAACCACTGCTGTGAAATTTCCAGCCTTGTTTAAATCTCTGTCTACTCATATGGTCAGAAAGCCTGGCAAAGAGAAGCAGGAGTCGGGGATATGACCCTGCATCCTGACTGCGTTCGCACTTCTGTCCAAAACTGTTCTTTTGTTTTGTTTCTGTGAATTTTACTCTCTTGTTTTGTTTTTCTTATTTTAGAATATCCCACCTAAAACATAAATCAGAGATCATGTAGAAAATGATTAAAAAAACCAAACAAACTGAAAAACAGATTAAGGTGATTTTTAAACAGTATATGAATGTGGGGAACAAAAAGACAGAAGGTCAAGTTGGTTTGCTTAAAAAGAATAAATGACAGAGATATACACTTTCTTAGAAGAAAGCCCAACTAATCAAAAGAAAAGAAAAATATTTGCTATTCCGAAGCCTTGGTTGAGTTGGAAAAATTATAGGTTTCCCTCTTCTCCTTTCCCTCTTCTCCTTTTCAGTCCCCTACATCTCCTGCAGTTTGGTCTTTAAAAAGAAATCTATCCATATTCGCTCCCTGTTGTTGATTGGATGGATGTTGATAACTCTGCAGACCTGTCAGTCATTCATCTCTCAGGGAGCCATTCTCATAGCCTCAGTTGGTGAAAGTGGCTGAATAGAATAGTTGATTGGCAGAATTTAGAGGTAGAATAGACAGTAAGCAGGGATGCTGGGATAGTGGAGCAGTTAAGCAGAGCAGGGGAAGGATGCAGAGCGTAAATGGTCTCCTTAGGAGGCACAAACAAGTGGTCATCATGACAAACAGAGTAAATACATAATTTCTTTACTTTTCCTTATTTTCTTTTATATCTACTCTCTGTAATTGTGATGTACCAAATTTTAGGTGGGGGTTATAAACCAGATTATAGGTGCTAGGTCATTTGTTTAAACATGCATTTTTAATCAATGTTTGAAAGATAAACTGTCTTTTTTCAGACTTAAAATGCTAGAAAATAATAATACCTTCAGTAAACCCCACCTAAATTTAGATTATTACTTTATTTAGCATTAGAGGAAAACACAATAAACTAGCTACTAACTGGGTATGAGTTATTACTATCTTGTAAAAGAACTTGAAAGGGAAAGCGAATAAGGTTGCTCTTAGAATTTAAAGTAGTTTTGGGTAATCGTGGGGGGATTCTCAACAACAAAGCCTCCATTGGCTAAGCAAATTTGTTCAGTATAGCATGATACTAGATTTCAGTTCTGCTGCCATAATGCTGAACAGAACATAAAGAAAAGGGAAAAAAAAGACTCATGATTTACTTTGATTGTGTGCTTTAAAAGGGGTGTACTATGAACCTGAACAAAACTGTATGGTATTTTTGTTTTGTTTGTTTTTAAAAGTCCTTGTATTAGTTATTGGATTGGCTTTGAAAAAATGTTTTGCCAGGCATGGGTAGTTATTAAAATCCCCAAAAATTATTATTTTTTACTATACTGTAAGAGACAAATGGTCCTCCAGTACTCAGAGAATGGCTATTGTGACCGATGTAGTTTGGACACCAATGGTTTAAAACTACAGTGAGGGCGCTGAGAGAGTCTAGGCCAAGTAACAAAAGAGGGGAGTATGTCCATGATTATTTAAAGCTTTGTTTTTCACAGACTTTATCTGATGATGCTCCATTGCCAAAATGTGTCTCCCCAGAGGTTTTAAGCTAACAATGCTGTAAAACCCTGTTTACTGCAACGTCTTATTGAGACCAAAGACACATGTTTGGTGATCAAGCCCCAGGAGGTTTTTGACAGGACACCACATAGACACAGCAGAGAGGTGTTTGTACATTTAGCACTGTAAATGACAAAGCAGCTGAAGCATCCTTTTAATGTGACTTTACTCATCTCATTTCCATTAAGAAAGCATAAAGGTTTAAAATCATAAAAGAAAATGATTTAAGAGCCCACTGGTGTTTGAAATGTGAGAAGGGAAAACATAAAACTGTTCAAAAGCTGCTTTTTAACTATTAATGGAACAAACAAAGATTGCAGTGTGTGGAAAGAATATATTTATATTACCTATAAATGAGCATCTCAGAGGAAAAATAGGTTTAGCCAAAAGTATTTACTTTTTTCAGATATGGGATTCTAATAAATTAGACATATTTTTTTTTTTACAGTAACTGGAAAAGAATTCATTGCTTTTCAATATTACAAGACCCAGTCTCATTAGATTATATTACACCCCTACTAAAAAATCACTTTAACATTAGAGTTCCATTATGATTTATTTATTAATCTTTAACTGTCTTCCTCCTGAAGTCCCAAAATGTGACTCTTTGATTAATTGGTGGCTCTAATAATTGGTGTGCGCATTGAGCTAGTTCTCCATGTTAACGTGAGATTGAGGGACAACCAGTCCAGGGTGTGGCCCATGTGTTCCCCTCCTGGGGAAGGCAACAGCCCCCCAAAATGGTTTGATGAAACATATTAATGCCAAATATTGCCATCTCTCTTCTTGAGCACTAAGTTTCTTTTTAAGTAACTTTATTCTGTCACAATTACTTCAGCGACTTGTTGTAAAACAAAGAAATACTAATAATGTGTTTTATCTACATCAGAGTTTTGAAGAATGACTATGTCTTAGGTGGGTGTCTAAAAAACTCAATAGAATGCACTGCATACATATAGGAGGTTTTATACGTTTCAAGTTCTTCTCCAACTTTGAATTTCCAGGGAGAAATAAAACTTCATCTTATAAAAAAAAATTCTGATCAAAATACATTATTTGTTACACTTTCTTACTATATAATAGACTGCAATACAAGGCAGAAAGTTGACTGATTGATTCCAAACAAACCAAACTTGAAGAAATTGTGCAGATCATTTGAAGAAGCTGGTTGATTGCGATGCTAATGGCCACAGAAATGTGGATCAGCACTTTTGCTACAGAATCACAAGCAGGTGTTGCCATGATTGCTATAATAATAAGTTGACTAGATAAATTAGTGTAATGATACCTAACTGGCAAGTCAGACTTCTGACTAGCAACAGCATTTTTTTTGTCACAGCTGGACTTGACTTAGAGGTTGCATACAGAGTTTGAAGAAGTGGAAAGATATTAAGCATAATAAAATGTTAAGATTTATGTGAGAATGATGCCCCAGGATGCAGATATAGAGATGCAAGTGAGAGTGCATGTAGTCAAAAAGTCTATTGCTTCAAGTCTATATTGCGTTTCATGGATATTTTTATTTAAGAGTATGTAGCTGACAAATTGTCCCCTCATAGGGGAATGGTTGCTGTTGACCCTGTTGCCATTGCCTCACAGTGGTAAGTGTCCATGCCAATGCAGATACATAACTCAGTAAAGCATTTGATCTTTCTCTGCCTGAATTTCATGCTTCTATCTTTTATGTAACATTTATTTCACTAGTGATTTTCTGATAAGAAACATCCCGAAAGTGCTTGATATAATGCAGATGAAAAATAATAGAGCTGAACTAACTGATATTAAATTGCATAATAGATAAATAACATATGTCGGTGTTAAGACAAACCTCTACTGTATGCATAACAATTATCCTCACTAATGTATGTTACAAGAACAGAAAATCTAAGATTTGTTAGGGCTGGAGGAAGGTGATGAAGACTGGGCAGCAGAATGTCTGAGAGAGTTCTGATTCTGAAACCTGTTTTAAGTCTCAAAAAGGCTCAAAACTCACAACTTCGACACTTGTGCATTTAAAATTCAAGCACTCTGGATGCTATGGACGCTCGATGTTAAGGTGCTCTGTTCTTTTCCTTACTAGCGACAGAAGGACTTGGCTTTCTCTGCTTTGATAGGTTGGAATAATTAGTTTTAATGTGTTTTTTAGTGAGAAAGCACACCCCAAAACATCAATGTGCAGAACGCTCATAAGGATCTTGATCCTATTTAAATATTATGGCCACTTTTACAGGATTTAAAGTTGATTTAAACATAAACATTTTTATTGTGTTTTCTTTAAAGGCGCCAAGGAGGTGAATGCAAGCGGAAAGACATTTACAGTTCAGAGTTCTCTGCAACTACATGTGGACAGAAATGATGACGGTGTTGCCTACACGTGCAGAGTGGACCATGTTGCTCTCGCACAGGCACCTCAGCAGGCCACCGAAGTGCTGGAGGTCCATTGTGAGTATACGTCCAATATGAAAAAAGGTTCTCATGGGAATAAATGGAAAT
>NW_015150702.1:518746-594954 GCF_000732505.1 Cyprinodon variegatus
TATATATATATATATATATATATATATATATATATATATATATATACATATACATCATACTTAACAAGAACTAACTCAAAGTTCAGTTCACACAGATGAAAATGACCTAGCTCACATTCACTTTTTCAAAAATGAACTACATTCACAAACATATAAATTAAGTAGTTCAAGTTTATATGCTAAATTAAGCCACAATCATACACAATATAAGAAATAAAAAATATTCGATGCAAGCCTTCATTTTGCCAGTTTACACAGGAGATCAGAAACATACAGGTACATTCAGGTTCTGCTGAAAACATCTCTTATCAAAAATGATTTCTTACATTCCTCATTCAGTAGCAGATATTTCCCAAGATAGCTCAGATGCTTTAACTCCAAAAATCCTTAAGTAAGTTTGCCAATCGGCGTCGACCCGCCTTTGCTCCATAGACCCCCATAGACCAAGAGGTTTAGCCTCGCCGGAAGTGACGTATTTTGGCATGTTATCCAATCAGGGCTCCATTTTGTCACCAGTTACCTACAGTAGGCTCAAATGTCATCAGGGATTTCTCATGGAGACAGACAGGCAGAGTCCTGCTGCTCCAGAGCGGAGGGGAGATCACTTCCGAGAGAGGGAAAAACAGCTGATTAATGCGCAATATTCGCATGAAATCGGTTAATTAATGACTACATTTATGAAGTTAGACAATGCATATTTTACCATTAATTTTGTTAGATTTCTTTGGAAGGTTTTGCCTTAGTAGTATTCAATGAGAAATCTCCATTCGTAAACAATAATTACATAATATCTAACGAACGGAAACACGAAAAAAACATTATTTAACTATCAGAATAGATGGGATAGAAATACTAAGGCTTAAAGAACAAATATGGCCCTAAATCTTCAGCAAGGTTAAACTTATTAGAGATTATAATATGAATTCTGCAAATAAGAAGGAATTACTGTGTTTAATCCTGGAGGTGAAACATTAATAAGACGTTGGCATCAAATCCAACTTAACCATGCTCTGGTAAAAAACTCAGAAAACATCATTTGCAAAATGATCTTCTGAATGATGAAGCTCACTAGGCCTTGCAATAGAAATTCATAATGTTTTCACTACATTTTCAGGTTGTAAAGTACATTACTTGTACTTGTGTGAAAGATATAATCATACAAACAGTATGTCAAAATGTACTTTTTTTTTTCTTCTTTGTTGTTTTATTTGCAGAAAAAGTCCAAGTTCTGTTATGATATGTATGTTAAATTGATGGATTTTCAATCTTGGTACTTATGGAGGTGCTATTTGTCATAAAAGGCATTAGAACCTCTGTCTGGTTTAAAATTCTTCTAAAATGAAAATAACACATCTGAATGAGAGGATAACATTTCTACTTTCTTTTTTATGTTAGTTTTCGCATAATTTCGTAAAAAGATGGTTCTATCGATATTAAAGACTTGCATTACTGCTCACCATCAGTTGAAAATCTCTTGTGTATCCTAGATGCTCCCCGTGTGGAGATCATCAGATCTCCTGCTGTCCCACAGGAAGGCCAGAAATTAAAGCTGGAATGTGTCTCCAGAGGAAACCCATCGTAAGTCGATTTCATTCTGCATAGTTTGAGCTTACTCTGTTCCATAATATTCAACATGCATTCCAGTTTTGAGTTTGACCTTTTCCAAACAAATTCTTATATAACAGACCTGATCCTGTGATGTGGACGAAGGACGGTGGTGAGCTTCCCGACCTTGATAGAGTAACTGTTGAGGGGAGGGAGCTCACCTTTACTTCACTCAACAAGACAGACAATGGCACCTACCGCTGTGAAGCCACCAACCACCTGGGGACCAGCAGCGCCGAATATGTACTCTATGTTTACGGTGAGTTGAAATTAAAGGTTCATATGCAGGTGATTGTGTTTGTTTTAATCACTGACGAAGGTAAACATAAAGAGTTATCTTTATAAAGTAAATATTGGATCATTTTCACCCATTTAAAAAAACAAATGTGTTAAAATAACCAAGAAAGATGAAAAGGACACTTTTGATTCCATCTGTATCCATATACATAGTGGAAAAAATGTTGCATAAACAGCCTCCTGATACCTCCTGATCTGAATACTGTATAACTCCAAAAAGTGATTAAGGATGCTATCTTTCAGAAGGGAAATATGGGCCTCAGGTGCCACAAACACCACCAGTGCCTTTCCTTAAATAAACCTTTGTCCCAGATCCTCCACAGCGTCATACACACACACACACACACACACACCCAGAGGGAAATGTATGAGGGAGGCAGAATTTAGTGCTGCGTTGTCAAGAATATCATGATAAGTAATTCGTGGTAACGCCAGAGGAGGTGGAGGATAAAGCGACTCACTGTCATGGAAAACAGATAGTTCTTTCTCTCTTCCGTTCCTGCTCTGCTATTTGTCTCTTGATATAAAGTAATAAAAGATACAAAGAGAACAAGCAGAGCAGTGACACTTGAGCTTTGGAGATTTAAGATAGCTTGTAATGATTGACAAAAAGGAAAGAAAGCATCTTTTAGAAGATTGATAACAGATAACATTATTGTTGGTGTATTATTTCCAAGAGTGTTACACATACTTAACTACAAGCCTTTTTATTTTCAGGAAAAATATGTTAAAAAAAAAATCTGTTTGTTTGTTCAGTTATTTTTGATTAAGTACTCGGTGAAAAGGGAAGCAATACAAAAAAAGAAAACTTACTATGTCTTACTATGGAGAGCTGTTTCATTCAAAATTAAGTAAATCAGTTACTTAATAATGCATAAATAAATAGAAATCTTGAAATTCAATTAAATACTGTAAAAAATATTTTTACATAGTTTTTTATGTTTTATTTCATTGGGATATTTCTTTTAAGGAATATTTTGTTTTATTTCATTGGGATATGTATTTTTTTAATGGAATATATATTGACAATCTATCAATACCAGCATTTATTTATTTATTTTTTTATTTAATTTTGAAGGAAAGGGCTCTCCATACTGACAAACCTCATGTTTGTTTGTTTTGTTTTTTTAAATGTTAAGTCTTTGTAAATTTCATGTAAATTTAGATAGTCTTTCCTTTGGTTAGTTTTAAAGTATCATCTACATTTATAAAAAAATATTATTTGAATAAACTTTTTAGCTATGAAATATTATTGTTTATTTATATGTTGCAATTCAAACAAAAATATTGCAAAAGTTATCTCATACCAAACTGTTTGCTTTGCTTGGCTTAATCATCTGGTAGACTGAGACCACTCAGAAGTCCCAGTTTTTCATTAAAATAAATCAATAAATAAAAATCAGCAGAAACTAGTCTGTTGATATGTTCTCCAGTATATTATACTGTACAATTTGTTAAGTGTGTCATCAGCTGTAAACATGATCTGAGCAAAAAAAGGTAGTTAATGACAGACTGTTATGTCATTTACTTACATAAAAAAAGATATTCAGTCATATTATACAGCTACTTTCCAATGATTCTAGCTGTAACCTCCATTAATTAAAAGCATAAAAATTAACAATTTGTGTAAATGCTATATAATTTTTATAGATTTCAAATGTAATAATGATAATTACAAGTATATTACTGTGCAATTAGCTAAGTGGTCTATTTACACTTTCAGACCTTGGCTGATTTTACAGATCATCTATTGCTGATGATACTTTTGACCTTTTTCTAAATTCATCTCCTTTATGGGAGCTCAAGTAAAGAAAAAAGTGGGGTGGATTTACAACCAGATTTCCCGCCAATTTAGGAAAGAAAGCTTTGAATAAATCTCATCATATTGATAAAAATGATCACATAGATGCAAATTAAGTTAAAAACTACTTTAATATCATGTGCAAAAATTGTATATTACCTAATATCTAAACATCTAAAAGCCCCTTCATTCATTTCACTAATAGACTAAATGTTGTAACTTTAGTTGAATAAATGCACTTTTCAAACACCATTGTTATGTGTTTGCACCTAAAAGCTCTTTTAAAGGCCAGCTGAAGCTAACAGTTAGAACAACCAATGCACATAATGACGCAGATGATATTAAATTGACAAATTTTCCTCCACAAAAAAGGCTCCTCGGTACAGCAGGGTCAAAGAGGCCTATTCAGATTCATTACTTGTTAGCCTGAAATGGCACCAAGTCTGTTTCTCCCCTTCATTAGTGATTAGCACACCTTTTAGCCTTTTACAACTGCCTCCATAATTCTTGAAAAATACCTTTTTAATGGTTCCCCTCCAACAGGGACACACTTTCTCTCCTACCCATTTCCTGCAGACATGCAGTTAGCTGCTCTGTGAGTCATGATCAAATGTCACCAAGACACAGAGGACGTTTGGCCCTGAGAAAGACGACCACAGCCAATTAAAAGCCCCTGGCTCACCATAAAATGCAGAGTGACATAAACATTAAAGCCAAGGCGATAGTGTAACCTCATTAACTTGGTCACACAATGTTTCAGTCCCTTTTTTCCTCTTTGGCCTGAGCAGGTGACAGAGAGAAACATTTTCTTGCATGAAGTAGCATGAACTCTGTGGTAATGATGACCCGACCATATCTTTTGAAAGCACCCTTGAAAATGTGTAATTTGCACAGAGCTTTTGTCAAAGCAATGTCTTCATTTGGTGGAATTTAACTTTCTGTCTTCAGAGACATTAGGCGGCATTAGCAAATTCAAGTCAAGGTTATTTCTGTTCTGTTCTGTTCTGGCCAAGATTATGACAATGAAAATTATTACCAACTAACATTGACTCTAGATTGTTCAGTGGTAATGATTTTATATATTAAGGAAAGTAACATTTTTGCAGTTTTTGTGTTAGAATAACAAGATTCAACACAGATATAAATAATGTGCAGGTGCCAAACCAGCACATATGTCCTCATACAGGCTTAGAGGCCCTACTAAGAACAAACAGGCTGTTTATTTAATGTTCCATCTTACAACTGGCCTTTTTTTTTATCTATTTACTTTTATGAATTCTGTAAAATATTTCTCTACATAAAATATTTTTATAATAATTTTGTATAAATGACAACATAAATATAATCATGCAGTTAGAACTCAACATTTGAAGCTGATTTTCCTAAATATTCTTCAAATGGTTCAATGTTTCATTAAAGAAACATTTGGAAGTTGTTATTTGGGTCCATTGCAACATTTTCAATTCCTCCGTTTAATAACATGACAATTTTTGACCATGGTTCCAAGAATCTGAAATAGATGTAAAAACAGGAAGGTTATTTATATTATATTCCAGGAAGGTTATTATATTATATTCCTGCAACAACCAAAAAGCTATAATGTATATACCGTCTGTTATGTATCTATTTTCCTTTTAAAGGTATTTTGTTCACAGAACAGATATGTTTCATAGAAAAAAGGAGAACTTAATGATTGTTTGCAAAAAAAAAAAAAAACACAGCAATAGACTTGAAATGATGCTCTGGTGCTCTGGTTAGATTCCACAAAATTTGAAGTTTACTGCACATTACTCTGGACATACCGTTTCCAAAGTGACTTATGGTGGCAGCAGCTATATAGTGTGGAGTTTTTTTGTTTTGTTTTGTTTTTTGGAAAGGAAAAGTAAACTGATCAAAATGGGGGGGGGGGAAGACAACTCTGGAAGAGAACCTGCTAGAAGCAGCATAAGCCTCAAGACTGAGTCAAAGGTTAATCTTTCTTCAGGACAGCGGTGATAAATATCATGTTAATGTTTTAGAATAGAGCTTAATCGAGAAAAGAACCTGTAGAAACAGTTTTAAACTGTTCTTACAGTAGTAGCCATTGAAAATGTCCCCACTTTCCTTGATGGGCCCTTGGCTAGTCCCCTACAATTAATTTTTAAACATCAATCTTTGTACTAAAATATTCTTTCTGTCATGATTTGTGTACATTAAGATCTAAAGGGAAGCGCCATCTCCTGGTCATCTTGTGACTCCAGTGGCTGGGAGTTGGAGGGGACTTTGCTGGGAGTTGCAGGGAAGTGGGCTGCTATGCAGCTGGTATTTGACTGGGAAGGGCCATTTTGAATTGCTGCTACTGTAATAGGCTTCCTCTACAATTTGACTGGGCTTGGTCTTATGTGCAAAGATGAATGGTTAAATTCTGTAATTGATTATATAATAAAAAAGAAAACAAAACAAGATTAATTGTTTTTTTAATCTTGTTTTGGGATGACTATGACCTGGCTTCAAGGTACATCCAGAAATGTCAAGAATATTGAACTGTCCCCTGTCTCCCGAACATCATTATGTTTGTATTAATTTGTTTTTGTATTTTTTTGTGTATATATGTCTGTCCGTGCCCTTCACCAGACGCCCCCACCACCCCGCCTCCATCCACCACACCCCCCCTACATCCCATCCCTCCAGATCCTACTGCTAAGTTAAGCACCCATGCCTCAGACCCCACAGTCACTGGCAGCAGAGGTACAGTAACACCCCACACATCTCAACAATCCCCTTAGCATGCCATTATATATTTCCATTTCTTTCTTGTTCTTGCATCTTTTCTTTCTGTTTAACCTTTGTCCCAATTCCTTTTCTCAACCCTTGATTGATGTCACTCCTTTAGAGTTTCAGTTAAACTTTTAAGCAACAGTGGCAAATCCACTGAAGATCCACATGCTACATCTATTTTAACTGTTCATTTTTATATAGAGACTAAACAGTTTCTGGATCCTGAAGTATCAAACCACAGATTTTAAGTTAGATTGTTTGGAGTAAATGGGAAATGAAAAGAAACTATTAGCATCACATCTGGTTAAAAACTACCCACCAGTATCAATTAATGACCCTTTAAATGCAACTGGATTAGTGCAACTCTGTAAAACCTCATTAAAATATGTGCAAGGGGACTGAAGGGACGGTTTTGAATCAGTTGGTGGGAAAAGAGGAAATTGTGTCCATGCATTGTTTGGTAACATCCTTTTCGTTTGTAGTGAGTTGGTTTACGCTTTCCTCCTCATAGACCCATAGTGTTTACAGATATTCACCCCCTCTGGCGACAAGTTGAAATGACAACAGTATGATTTAGAGGTGTATTGTCATCTGGGGCAGGAATGTTATAAATGTTTCAGTTTTTTTCTTTTCAGCAAAAAAACAGGCCCTTCCAAGGGCAGATCTGAGCTTCCTTCTCGTTGAAAGCTGCCTTGATATTTACTCTCATCTTGTTTTGTCATTGATCAGACTCCAATTTAGCCTTTTCCATTACACTAGACAAAAATTGTATTTTCGTACTTTTGTATGTAGTGTCTGAACTGCAAGACTCAACAATGTAGCCAGGTTAACGAGGGCATACAGCACATCACTCCCAAAAGCACACTAAGAGAATTCACCTGAATCGGTCTCTCACAAACCATTCAACAGAGCTAATAGAGGCAACTGCTAAATACAGGAAAGCTCATTATACACACTGGGCAATTGTAAGGGCATATATGGTAAAGAAATTTAAAAAAAATTATGTTTTCCTTTTAAACTTGTGCAATGCACCTTTAATGTTGTAGTTTATTCTCAGTCCTGAATACAGAAGACTTTACGGGGAAACCGAGCCCGAAAAGCATGAGGATACAAAAACTGTTTTTAAAGAAAATTAGTTTATATGAGTTTTAACAGATCTCTACATTACAGGACCCTTAAAAGAGGTCAAATTAACAAACTAAACTTAAGCTAAAAATCAAGGTTTTAATATAACAAAACCAAACTGCACAAACAAGCTGACCTACCACACGACAAACAAAGGAGTGTTAAATACTGGCTGATCAGACCATATTGATACACTGAGGAGGAGCAGGGAAGGAGAACATCTACACAAAATGAACTAAACAGCTTCAGAATCAACTTCTAAAGAATGTTAATAAAATAAGCAAATAACGAGAGCAAAAAGACCTTATGCAAAATTTGGAGAACAGGCTGGTTGATCTTCCCTCATGGTGGACCTCAAGATGGTATCACCCAATCAGCCATTCAGTATTGGATTGGATTGTGCCAGCAGAGTCCAATGCTTCCAGTTTATGGTACTCCCCCACAGCACCAGTAAAAGAAAGAACAAATTAAGTATTTGGCAGAATTAAATATAAAAAAGCTAACTAAATGTGCATGCTACAATTAGACCTAATTCATTTTGATAGTTTTAAATCAAAATATAAACAAAAATCCATGCATTTATGCTGCAGTGTGAAAAAGTGTAGATATGTGGGGCTAGAACTGAGTTGACATAATCAATCTGGGATGGCTGCCATTCAGTCTGTCTGTGAAAAGGAGTGACGTTTAGTATAATACTGCGACCTGATTGGGTGAGGTGCGAGCTAGTATCCGCCTTCCATAATACACTTTCAGCCAGTCATAGCAGCGAATCGTGATGTTTGCACAACTAGCGGAGTAAGCTGATAAATCAAACTTTTTCCAAATCCTGTCAGAAGAAAAACACATCTTTCCCATCTAAAAATGCACAATTGCTTCCCTTTGCTACTGTTTTAAACGAGGAATTGTCACTATTTTAGGTAAAACTGAGGCAACTGCAGTATCGACAGGTGAGTCCTCCAGCGTAGCCATGTTTAATACCCCGGCAAGACCCTTCTTGCTCTCATCATTCTTACATGTCCCGCCCCTCAAAACACTGCTGACATGTCTTTGCTCCAACTGGCTGGTTGTTACAAGACAGAGAATTACTGCGAGTCTTTCAAGATGGATTTGTTGTGAGACTGAAAACCCATATCTCACGACAACCCAGGTTGCAGCGCAATGTTAGGGGTTACCGACTGTGGGGCCATCATTGTCCATTTAAATAAAGATTTTCACAATTTAAAACTGTTAAGCTTATCAGATGAGTTATTCATCATATCTGCATCATCCATTTTTGTATTGTCAGTTTTGTAGGTCAGTATTATCATGTAATGACCATAAGGTAATCTGTTAACATCGCTTGCGTCCACTCAAATACAGCAAAGATTTTATGAAGAAAATAACAAACAAAACGTTTCACAACAATTTTATTAGTCATCAGCAACTAACTTCACTTAATAAATTATTCCTTTTCTACCATAAATCTAATAAAAAAATTAAAGCAAAGGGTCTCTGTGAATTAATATGGTCAGCCCTTTATGAAAACATGATTTTGTCTATGTCTGATCCTTTTAGGTAGAGCTTTAGGGATGTATGCACTTGTGTGTTTGCTCTTGCTCTTTTGAACTGGCAAGAAAGACATTTTAAAATCACTATTTACAGTACTAAATTAGAAATTAGGTATGACATTTAGATCTCCTTAACTTTTTATAGCTATACAGGGATGTTTAATAATCTAAAAATCAGTGATAAGTTATATAACAGTAATAATATGATATAATTAGTGATAAGTTAATTTGATAAGTTAATTTACTAGCTAAAATAAGTTAATTAATTTTATTACAATAGCCCCCATTCACAACACATATCTCAAGGCAATTTAGAGACAGTTCAATACAGACTGATTTGTTAAAAATTATATATATAAGGAAACCCAGCTGATAACATGGAGCCACTGACTTTCAGAATTCGCTCCTCTTGGACAAGCGTGTACAGAAGGACAAGAATACTTTAATAATTATTCAGAAATTGATACTTTCACGCGTGTTAATTATGGTGATTATGTGCTTAGAACTGATGAAAGATGACCTTTAAGGTTAAAATATTTCATCATCAGACACAAAAAAAATCTAATTTGTTAAATAAGGCTTTGTTCACTTGTTTTTCATTTAATATGATTTACTTTTTCAGAGGGAAAATAATTTAATACTAAAATTAATTTAAATACTTTTATAAAGTCTAAAAAACTGTTTTGCAGTTAAAAGACTAAGTTGAGTTACGTTGGGTAACTAAGCTTCGGTACTGGAAGCCCATAACAGGAGCCTCCGGATTGGCATGGGCAACTCCAGTCGTCAAAGGCTGGTGTTCAGACACTTTTAGATATCTCCCTTCTCCAGCTCACCTGAATGATCACCAAGACTCAGGAAAACCTGCCTCCTGATGTGATGCAACCTTTTAATTGATGTGTGCCAGACCAAGGACACATTTTAAAGCTGCAGAACACCGGGCCTCAAAGACTGCAGTTGCCCATACCTGTAGTTTATAACAAACGTCTTGAATTCCAGCTCTCAAAGTCTAGTGACCTGTATCTTTTAAATGTCTCTTAGCTTCCACACAACTAAATAAAATGGCAGAATTAGCTCCTCAGTATGCATTCCAGTTCTATAGAATCTTGCCAATGACCAGATTTTTTGAACTAGACGTCACATCCAAAAGGTGTAGGACACCCGACCTCAAAGACTGAAATTAAAGATTACTGCTGGAAGGCATTACTGAGATTTGAGAAGTGTGGGCATTGTTTCTCAACCAAATTTGCCTAAGGAAAATTTTAAAAGGGACACTGAAAACCCTGGTGAGTATACTGTACGACTCTTAGGCACGCTCAAAATCAAGTGCAGCTATGACATTAATGCTGAGAGCTTTAAATATAGGGTTATGCCACTTTCATCTACTGTATATTGCTTGCAATTATTTTTAAGATTTGTATTTAACACAACTTTCAGTGAGAATTGATATGATATAAATTGATACAGTAGATAAATTATTTTCAAAATCCCTGTTTCTTTTTTCCACAAGACATCCAGTTAATTGTGTGGAATAGTCATTTACCTGTTTTCTCTCTTCCCAAACAGATACGTACATTGTAGATGTATTTTTTCCAACCTTTGATATAATTAGGATTTCCTTCAATCTACCCTTACTGTTGCTGTCTCAGAATAATCTTACCTAATTCCCCTTACATGTTTGCTGTACCTTTTCCTTAGTTTCAGTTTTCCCTGCACACTCCTCAATCTACCCTTTTTCTAGCTGTAGATCTTGTTTGATAACTGGCTTTCAACACGATGTTGGATGTTCATCACTGTACTTTGTTTTTGATTTTTAAAGGAGTTCAGGGAGGCAAAAAATGTTTAGCTTTTCAGATGTATCTTGTGGGAATCTACATATCTGAATTCTTTACAGCATCCTCAGTCACAAGATATCCCCCTATCTGTTTTCAGCTGTCTGCATGATTTATTACTATTCTTTTTGCACCCTTGGGATGAAAGCAAACATCTGAGGAGCTGTACAAACCTTCAAGATGTTTTGTCTGTTTAATAAAGTCTGTGTGGAGAAAATACACGTTAGGGCTTCGGCTCTATAGATTTTATGTAAAATATTTGCATATATTAGTACAACCTCTTTTAAGAGTGATATTTCCTTTAGTGCCCTACTTAAACTAATTCAGCTTTTTCAACAATAAGCACAAGATGAGTCAAACTTAAGATGACACCTTTTTGCATCATAAGAAATTAAAGTGTTCAGAGGCTCCATAATAGAACATATAGGCACAAATAATATTTAATTGGAGGAAACTGGACTTTCAGTCAGATGCAAAACAATGACCCATGTGTTATTTGGTGTGAGGTATTTACTAATGTATTTACTAATTTAGTAATGAGGATACAACTCATGTATATTCTTGGCAGTAAGTTTCAAAGCAGGGATGCAGATACTTGAAAACTAATACTGCAATCTTACAAAATCCCTCTGTTCAGCAGGAGTTTTGTCTTTTGACAAATATGGCTTCCTTCACCTCTCATTCAGAGGGGTGTAGGAACCTCTATTATATCTGTCCAGATCTGAACAGCCTTGCCTTCAAAAGTGTGCCCTTGTGTTTTTTAGACTCAAAAGGACTTGTGAATGTTGCCCCGAGCATCTGGCTCTCCTGTGCTCTCTTCCTGTCCAGTAGCTGTTGCCGTTTTCCAAATGTTCCTGATTTGTAATTCACCTGGGAGGAAGGGAGTCTTATTGTGCTTTAAAATAGCAGGTTGCTCAAGTGCGAGCTGCCAGAATGGACAGAGTCCTAGATAGGTGTCAAAAAAGTCCAGTTGTGTAGATTCAAACCTTCTTGTCATAACCCAGATTACTATGAACTTGCAAAAGCATTAGAATGCTTTATCTTTTTTACTGTAATGTATTACATACACATTTAGAAAAAAGTTTCAATATTTACCAAAATCAGCTTTACATTTTTACTTTTTTCGATCAGAACACTAACATTTCTTTGTACGAGAAAAAATAAAAAACGTTCTCCTAGCTGTTCAAGTAAAGCTAGTGAAGTGTAAGGCCTTTGCATACATTCTTGCTAATATTTTTTTTTTGTTTTTAATGGAGAAGAATTCGCGGCTTAGATGCAGCATCTCCCAGTGAGCTCCAGGATCAGTTTCTCTGTTTTCATGATTACTGAGCTGCAAATTTCAAACTTCAACATCTGATTTCAATGCTCTTGGCTCGGTGGACACCGAACACTTCAGGATATTGGGCTAAGACAATCCAATATGTTTGATTTCTCCGATTATTGGTTCCTGGAGGCTCCCAGTATCAGGGGCTTTCCAAGGGGAAAGATCGAGCAGAAATTGACACGGTTATCTTTCTGCTTGAACCAGCTTTAATTAATCTTATATATTCCAGTGCAATAAGCATGTAGTCTATTCAACTAAATTAATTCATTGTATTGGATTGGATAGGTTTCAACTGCATTAACATCAAAATGCATTCTGTATAACTACAAATGACATACATGGGCTTGTCAAGTGTCTTAAAAAAACATTTTTACATTTTATTTTATTTTTTTTTTCTAATTAAAGGGAATTGAATAAGATTTAAAAATAAACATCGCAAACATAAGAATGTTAATAAATAAAAGTTATGATTCATTAATGGTTTATGAAAAACCTGAAAGCAGCCTGATAGACAAGAATTCAATATGCAGATAGACTATTTAACTCAAACTCAAGATCCAACAAGATAGGAAACAATAGCATGACAGAGGATAATGATCAGACAGACATGAAAAATAATAGTCCCTTGTTCTGTTAATATTCCTCTTTTAAAGACATGTACATTTTCAAGCTTGTACAATCTAAGCTACAACCCCAAACCAATCTGAAAGGACTTTTTTAAAGAACATATTGCATATCCTTCAGGTTCCAGGGGATACATTTTGGGTAGAAAAGTCACAATTTGTGACTTAAACATTTCAACTTAACCATGTGACTGATGGAACTGAGTCCAATAAATATAAAACTCAAGAAAAATTTAAAGTTGGCATATGAATATAAAGTTGACTTTTTTTTATATCTCTCTTGCTGAAACTCTGATTGTCAGTATTATTTGGGATTAAATTCATGTTCCATTTGATTGATATTTAAGAGCTCTCATTTTAAACTTCTCATGAAGACATTTTAACTCTAGATTCATTGACTTTATTTGAAAATCTAACTTCCACAAAAAACATGCATCATTGGGCCAGGTCTGATTCTTGTTGACCCTTAAGAGTGCATTTGGTGTAAACGGTTTGAAAGACATGTCTCTTATCATCAGAACTCCTGTAAGGGCCGATGCACGGAGGCAGCATATGATTCACTTTATTAATGAGGTGTTGGCTGGTATGGCCAAGACTCACACTGCTTCAGTAGCATGGCCAGCCTTAATAGGAATAATAAGTCGTGCTCTGAGTATTAAGTCTATGTGGTATAATCAGACCTTCACTGGCATGAACACGCAAATACATACAGTCAGACCCACATTCTCTTCCCTAACAGCAGTTCTCTACCAAATGCCCTTTTTTGGTTTGTGAATTAGTTTTGACCCTGTGCAGCTCAGAGGTTGAATCGTGCACACGGGTTTCTCTTGTGTTTAAAATATTTACAATTCACTTCCCATAATATGCATTTGCGTGGGTAACCTTGGTCCCTGTAGCCTTTTATTGCTGTGGAAAAAGGACCAACTGCAGAGACAGCAGCAATTATTCATGCCCCAATGTCTAGTCCTGTGGAGAAGAGCAAAAAAAATTTAAAATAATACCCATCTGAAACCTAGCAGGGTAAAAATTCTCTTTTCTGAGTCCAGTATCTGTTACTCACGAGAAGCTCAAGTGAAACATTTAGATGTCAGGCAATCAAAATTATTTTGGTAGAGAAAACTATCCTGGAGGCTCTGTTTAAATAGTAAGACATCAAAATACTTCAAGGCAGCCTTAATTCTCTCTCATAATTTAAAATGGCCTGTTTAAAAAAAAACTGAGCCAAATTAAAAAAAATATCAACAAATGTTTACCGCCTCTAATAATTATAAAGCAAAAAATCTTTAACTAAATCTATATTTTATTTAGAAAGCATGATACCATCCATAAAAGGGAAAATCCAATCAGTAAGGTCAGTTAATTTAATAAATTATATTAATTAAATTACAATTTGTTCTTTTTTGTTAATTTGGTAAATTATATTTAGTAAAATATACCATCTTTTAGCTCAATTTTATAAGTATGAATTTGATCTCAAAACCCATTCTTCAAAATGGAAAATAAAATGGAAATAATGGAAAAGGAAATAAAAACATACAAGAAAACATTGCATCGCTCTCAGTTAGTCAGGAAATGTTTGTCTCTGAAAACAACTGCAACTTCAAACAAAATCCCTGGATGAGAACCCTAGTCTATTTGGACACTGGACATTCTGTGCAGGACAGCAAAAAAACTGTCCCAAACTGAGGTGTAGTCAGGTCTAATCAGTACAGTAGAACTTCATTAAAGTGTAGTGACTTGGAGTAATTCAGTTGTTACTACAACCATTTTACCCACCTGGAGTTATGAAAAAAATATTAGACCACCTTTGTATTTTTAGCTTGCTTTTCTAAAATATTATTTGAGGACCTTTTCGTTTTATTACCAAAATACATAATAACCTGTTTCAATCTGCTTAGAAGGAAAAGTTAGTGGAAAAAAATGTATCTCCATACATTAGAGATTAAAACATGAAGTTTCTTAAATGCTCCTTTAACTAAACACTGTGTTCATTTGAGACAAAAATTAAACACTGGCTTGTGAATAGGTTTTAAGAAGGTTCTTCATCTATTTAACCAAATCATCAGGGAAAATGTATGATTTCATTTTTTGACACCTTTTAGTGGGTGTAATCTGGGTTGATTCGAAAGAGAAAAAAATAAGGCTTGTACCATAGGAAAATTTATATATTTCCCAGGGATATTTTTATATCTTAAGCCTTACATTTACATTACAGCTCTTAAAGATTGAGGACTAACCTTTTGTTAAAACCCAATAAGGAAAGGGACATTTTTCCTTCCTTGGAGGGATTTTCTAACTACTTTATACCTCTGCTATTGATCCTGTTTTAAAATGGAGCACAAAGGTTAGATTGCGTGATGAGCAAAGGAAATATTTCCTTGAGGGCAAGTATTCAGGGCAGCTGGTTAATGCCTGTGTTTAGTGGTGAAATGGTGAAATATTGAATAATGCTGACCAGTCATTCTTTCTTTGCACTTACACACCTTCGACATAAAAGCTGTGAACCACAGGAGAAATTAAAGTGTAATGCAAAGGTCTTTTCACTTATTGTTGGCTGGCTTATTGATGACCTGTCACTTTACCTCGCTCTGGGGAAGAGTTACAGCAACACTTGTAGTAAAGTGTTGAACAGAAAAGGTAAAATCATTAGATCCTGAGGTAAGTTTATGAATTTCACATAATGACCTTTAGTTTCATTAAATCTCAGTGGCAAAAGACTCTTTGTGGAGGATTCATAAGGACACAGCAGTTTGTTTCATTAACATGAACCTCTTCGTCATGCTTCATTTATTTCCCTCCCTGTTCTTCCCAGTGAGAAAGATGAAGTTAATGTCTTTCTTCAAAACCAGTCTCATCTGTAAATCCCTCAACAAATAGATTTTTCTTTCTTTTGAGTATTATTACTTCACTGCCATTATAGTTTACGATAGAAATACATAAAGAGTAAAACCAGTAAAGTCAGTCCCTCGGTTTTGCAACTCTAACATTTATTCTCCTGTTATTTTATCCTCCCACCACACAATCTCCTTCCACCTCCCTCCCTTGAAAGTCAAGTTAAATAAATTTTTTATAAAGTTCAATTTTACAACAGAAATAATTTTGGAATACATTTTCTCTATATATACGTGTTGACTTTATCTTAAAAATATTATACTATAAATCTATATTTACAGGAGTTCTAGTTTCAGCAAATGACCGCAGGGGTCTGGTTCCTTACTTTTTGCGGCTGACGTGGTTCTGCTGGCTCCTACCTGCCAAGACCTACAGCATGTGCTGGGGTTGTTTATGGCCAAGTGTGAAGCGGCCAGCCTGAGAATCAGCTCCTCCAATTTTCCATGAACCTTAACCAGAAAAAGGTGGCTTGTCCCCTTCAGCTTGGAGGAGAGTTCCTACCTTAAGTGGAGGATTTAGAGTATCATGGGGTCCTGTTCACAAGTGAGGGGAGAATGGAGCGGGAGGTCGATAGACGGATCAGTGCGGTTGCTGCTATATATGGACACTGCATTGGTATATTGTGGTGAAGAGATTGGAGAGCGAAAAAGCAAAGCTCTCAGTTTCCGTCTGTGTTCCTACCCTTACTTATGGTCATGAAATCTGGATCACGATCACAGATACAAGTGGATGAAATAAGCTTTCACATTTCCGGTGAGAAAGCTGAAATTGAGATGGCTGGGCACTCCCTTAGTGATTGGATAGGGCGAGTAGCTCGGTCATTAATGAGAGGCTCAGAATAGAGCCGCTTCTCCTCCACATCGAAAGGAGCCAGCTGGATGGCTAGGACATAATTTTCGGATGTCACCTGAATGCCTCCCTGAAACGGGCTAGGGGATGACCCAGGACAGGCTGAAAGGACTATTTCTCTCAGCTCTGGCCAACAATAGGTTGGCCAGAGCTGGAGGAGGTGTCTGAGGAGAGGGAAGTCTGGGAGTCTCTGCTGAGACTGCTGCCCCTCTTGCTTTGTACTCTTCCTTCCCATAACTGTTTTTGCACTATACTGGGAGGGGCAACGGTCTTAATTTGACACAAACATGATGAGCAGAACAATCCAATCTATGATATTTAGTGATTCTTTTTGGCATTTGTTGCACTTTGGGAAACACATTGATATTTTTATCTGTGAAAGGTGAAATATAAATAAAGTTGACTTACTTATTTAGGGGTGGAGCAGTAGTATGAGGCGGGGGATCTTTCCACTGTGTTCACCAGAGACAGAGGGAAATGGGGCCATGATGTAAGGTATTGTGTGAGATGCCAGCAGCCCTGAGCCGTTACAAGTTTGATGTGTTCCAACATAATGTGTTTCTTGTGGGTACTGTCAGTGAATATCTAAACAATCCATGATAAACGAAAAAATCTTAAACTTTACGTCTTGTAACCCCTTGAAGCAAACATGATTGCTAAATCATTATTTTAGAATAGACAGATGAGGCCCACTCCATTTGTCCAACTTAAAAGCATTATCTCTTATTTTATCATTTTTCTGTTCAAAATGTATGTTTTTTTTTTTCCAAAAGCTTGACAGTCATGGGACTGACTGACACAAAACTAATGTCAAATGATGAAGACTTGTTTTTGTTTACTTTCAATGCATTTTCCATTTTTAATACCATGTACAGTGTAGGTGTAAATTCGCCAAGAACAGCTGCCCAGGGTAGAGCTGCTTACATCATTTCTCCCTTCGTGAGGTCATATCTCCTGAAAAGGCCAATAGCAAAAATCAGATGCATTAAACAGTTTTTAAACTGAAGGAGTTGCCAAAGACACAATAATGCACGATTTCAACAAATATGTAGTTAATTGTCAAAATAATTCCTGGAACCCATAGATAACTCTATATGAAAATGTCCTATAGAGTTATAGGCCCCACTCCCCTACCAAAGTCTTTGGTAGAGGAGCGTGTCCTATTGGCTAGGGCATTACGCTTGGAATCTAGAGGTTCAGAGTTAAGGCCCCACTCCCATGGAGTAACACACTTGGTCCCTGAGCAAGACCCTTTACCCCACTCTGCTCCCTGGGCGCCGCACAATGTCAGCCCACTGCTCCCCATTGGGATGGGTTAAATGCAAAGAGTTTATTTTGTTACTCTGTACAGTGTAATGACAATTTTAAAAAAAGGGCTAAAAAAAACAGTAAGAAAAAAATTATTTAGGGTTAAGTGGATGTTGGAAATGACTCCTTTAATTGTAGTTTTAAAAGAATGTAGTGCAGTTTGTAGCAAGCCTGCTGGACATGGAACTTAATACAAGTAAAATGAATAATACACATATGTAAAAACAATATGCAACCTTATTAGACCATTCTAAATGTTTAAAATTGTAATGTTTGCTTCTACTGTTGTAACATTATCTGCAACCCCAAGACGTATATCTATTCTCTTCAAATAACAGAAGGGAGAACCTTAACCCAAGCTGCAGACAAGAGCCCACAGTCATTCTAGAGGAACTGTAGACATTGTACATCATTAGACAGGGGTATCTGACGACAAAACAATTTAAGCATTCTGGTTGAACATTTTTTGTATCAATACATAAGGCAGTCTGAGGCTTAACTGAGGTAGTTAGGGGAGAGAGGAGGGTCAATATAACATTTTCTCTGACTGCTATAGGTTTATAAGTTCAATAGATTGTAAAATATTTATTACTCTACTGTCTCTATTCTCTTTTGTGTAGATGCTAACTTGGCTAGCCAGCCAGTCCCTGCTTTTCCCCAAACTGAAAGTGCTCTGATCGCAGACACACCACTGACTCTTCATAAATACTTCAAGCAACCCAACTTTAAAAAAACATAACTTTAGGCCTTTCTGTGGTAAATAATGGATTCAAATATCATTTTAAAAGTAATAAAAACAATACTGCTCTGTATCAGCGTTAAAAAATGACTACATAAAAAACTTTATTTATACTGTGTTGATAAAAGCAAGCAAAAAGCCTGAAAAAAGGCTGCTTGTCTTACTTTGCAGTACTGCAGTGTTTGCCACAAAAAACATACCTTACTTTATTTGAACTGAAGTTCAATTGTGCAAGAATGAACTCGACTGCACATGTTCTTAAATTAAAAACAAGGAAGAAAAAAAAATGTTATTTTTATCAAAATTTCCAGCTTTTTTTGTAAAACCCATTAAAAAAATCACACAACTGGAACAAATTGTGGCACATAACTAGACAATTAAACCACTGAAAACATATATAAAATCTTCCAAATATACTTTAATGAGACAAAATGAAAATTATAAGTCTAGCTAAGGTGGACTGCTTAGTAAGAAGGTGCTTTTAAAGACATGTTGTGAAGGAATCTAATGTGAAAATCTTGGTGATCCCACACACCAAGTATACACACACCAACAACCACCTCACAACAAACTAAACTGGTTTTAGGGATTTATGATGTTTATTTTCATGCCTAAATTTTATCCTATGGAAGGTTACATTCATAACTTAGGATATTATTTAAGCTGAACTAAGAGATACTTAAATGTTGAGAGTGATGCACCTGCCAGGAGATTGGTAATACAAAGAAGAGTTCACGATACAAGTACAGGAAGGAAGGGGCATTCGCCTCTTTGTTTGAGTTTACATAACTGGATGGAAATCCAGAAGCTACTTTAAAGGTAAGCTTTAGAAACTTTAGAAAATGAATGGGGAAAGGTTCAAATTTGCTTTTTTGGGGGCTTAATCAAACAGTAGACATTATGCAAAGGTGGATTTTCAGGAAACTATTTGTGGATAACATTTTTTAAAAGTAAGTAAATAAGGCTACATTCACACAACAAGCAAGTACTACCAAAATCTCCTTGTATTGTAATATTTCACTGATGCAATCCATATCTAAACTTTTCATGGCAGTCTCTGGTCCAATTTTGATCCTTAAAAAAAAACATGATTTGAGCCACTGTTTTGTATGTAGAGCTAAATCAGATACATATAGTTTTCAAGCATCTGCAGTCATCATGTCCCTCTTTACCCGGCATTCACATTATTGCCCTGGCTGTTAGAACACATTGACTTCTTAAGAGCAGTAGCAGTCGCTGTTTCAGTAAAAGCTATTGTTATTTACTGTGCCTTTTCTTACCTTCCTTCTTGGCATGGGTTGCTCAATGTTTTCAGCTCCCTGTGCTTAATGGTTAGATAATAAACCCAAGACAGTGGCATCTATTAGTTTCTGTCTAAACAAAAACTTTATTGGAAACGTCTCATTCATTATTAATTACATTTGTCACATCTAAATGGTATGTACCTTTATAGAGCTTTCTCAAGCAAAGAATTCCATTAAAATACATGTATGATTCAGTTAGACTCTTAAGATACTCATTAATAGGAATACAGATCTCAGAAACCATGGTTAATTGTATCAAAGCAAATATGCAAAATCTGAAAGCGAATTAAATTAGACCTCTCTCTCTATATTATAATATATAAAACTCTTCATCTCCCCCTTTTTTTTCCTCCCAGCTCAGGTCCTTTTGTCAGAGGCCTGGGAGCTTGAGGGTTATGCGCAGTATCTTTGCAGTTCCTAGAACTGCACTCTTCTGGACCTAGGTATCTGCTGTATTTCCAGGGATCTGCTTTAACCACTCCTCAAGTTTGGGGGTCACTGCCCCGAGGGTCCCAATGACCACGGGCACCATTGATGCTTTAACCTTCCAGGTTTTCTCCATCTCTTCTCTGAGCCCCTGGTATTTCTCTAGTTTCTTAAGTTCTTTTTTCCTGATGTTGCAGTCACTTGGTATTGCTATGTCAACCACAACGGCTCTCCTCTGCTTTTTGTCCACCACCTCAATGCCCAGTTGGTTTGCCATTACCATTCGGTCCGTCTGTATCTGGAAGTCCCACAGGACTTCTGCTTAGTCATTCTCTAGGTGTTTCTCACTTTGACCTGGGGTTTCCAGCCCATACTCTGCACAGATGTTCCTGTACACTATTCCAACCACTTGGTTATGGCGCTCCATGTAAACTCTCCCTGCCAGCATCTTACACCCTGCGATTATGTGCTGGACTTTCTCAGGGGCCTCTTTCTATATATATAAACAGATTTTATTTGCAATATAGAGTTTTTGTTTGAACGGGTCTAAGCTACTGTGTTAAACAGGTTTGAATAAATATTAAAAAACCCTCAGATAATTATTGCAAAATAGATAAAATTTTTGGGGTTGCCGTAGGTGTTCCACAGTTTGACAGTAAAATTTTAGTTTTAATCCGCCCCAGCTTTCTTATTCTAAGGATTCCAGCTATCTCTTTGATCATCTCATAAACAGATCAAAGGTTTCACATTTACTGAAAAAAGATGCAGATTTTTTTCCACATTTTCTCAAGAAGGAAATGATTAGATATATCCTACAGCCAAGTAATGGTATCTTATCAGCAGACCCCTTATACCTTTGCCACACCTAACTGCTACTTTACTGAAGGGAGCAACTAAACCTATTCCTTCGTAAAGCTTCATCTGAAACAGTGAATGGAAAACAAGCACCAACAGAGATATGAAAGAGTGCCTGTAGGGGATGAATTTTAATATTAAATAAATGTAAAGCCAATGGGGAAGCAGAGATGAAGCGACAAAGATGTGCTCTGCGTAACACATACTAATATGATGGATTAATGAGTTCAGTGTCTGATCACTCCCAACTGTTCATACAAAAGATGAGTGTAGATGAAATGGTGTGGAGCATTGAATACTTACAGGAGGTCTTTTACTCGATGCTAAACAGCTCCTGTGATGATTGGGGGCTTTTTACAGAGAGCAGAAAATGATGCTTAATCTGATAAAGACAGAAGTTTCATTTTGAGTATGCTGGTCATTTAAGAAACAGAGTTTGATGCTTTAGCTGTACAAAGATTTTTTTATGCCCCCCTCCAAAAAAAATTAAATTCATGAATAGCAACTAAATACGTAAAAATATGCTAAATGATTGCATGATAGATAATTAAAAAAAGATATAAAGACAATATAAAGGCATAACAAAGTACAAGAAACAACTTTATATATATATATATATATATATCTGATGTACAATAGAAATCTTTATTATTTATGATAAATGTAAGTGTTTTATGAACATTGCACTATTCTTTTATCTTTTTATCTGTTAATTTATGAAAGGCATTATTTATCTATTGTATGTCTCTTCAGTGTCATTTATCCTACCCACCTATAACTTCTCCTTGGAGCTAGTCCCCTTTAAGCATTATTTTGTCGCATTAAAGGGCATAACTACATTAAGAAACGTAATCATAGAATCCAAATGTGCAATAGTGTAATAGTAAATGGTTGCAATTACCTTTTACAATCCATTTAAACTATTAATATCCTAAGTTCTTGGTTACCTGGGGTGGTTCAGTTGCTCATTTAATATTAATCTGATGGTAAAATCTCAAAATCTAATTTCAAGTCACATTTTCTTAGATACATTAAAAATATTTGTCTTTTCCTTCGAATAATGGAAATAATTATTTTGATTATTTAGGAGGAATTGTTTTGGTCCCAGGTGACTGCATTGGTTCATAGAAAAATTTAACCCTTTTTATTTATTGAAGAACTCAGACTTCCACAGCCAGGCAACAAGGAGGGGGCTATAAATATTACAAGATGAGCTTGCTATGCCACACTCTCATATTAAATCATACAGAGAAGACTGAATGTGCCCTTATAAAATAATAATGCCTTTGTGGGCCTTTCAAATGTATAACTCAGTATGCAGTGTCTCCTCCCTATCCACCTACTTTCCTGTTTCTTTCTGGTTCAAATAAAGTTGTGACTTTTTGTCCCTCTGTCCGATGGTTTTCCCCATTTAGGGCTAAATTTGTTTAGCTCTGAAAACCATTAAACTAAATCTAAGTGAAGATACAGATCATGAGCTAGGGCTTGCTTCACAGCTATTTTAAGTGATTCCATGTCTTCAAACCTTTGCTTGATGAGATGTTTCTAGAGATGCAATTGTGTCTATGAAGAATGGGGGTAGTGGTTAGAGCAGAGCACTTGTGTTCACAAAAGATTACAAACATCAGATCCGAACCTCACAGGCTGTCCCTCTGGGTAATCAAAAAAAAAAAAACTATGTTCATACCGCACATGCTTTCGAGCAGCAGAAACAACTGGTTTACATGCAAAGTATATGGTTGACATGCATCAAGGTGCATCAAAAGGTCCTGCAGCGGGTCTAGAGCAGCAGGAGCAGCGCATCTTGACATATCTGAGCAGCTGAAGCAGCGCCTCATGAGCTTCTGAGCATCTGAGCCGCATGACATGCTTCACAAGCTGAAGTTGCTGGAGTTGGAAAAAATATAGCTTTTGCTGCTTGATGTGCCACATCACCCAATCAGAGAACCTGATCTGGGAGCTGGCTGGGAGATGGACACAGTACTGCTAATGCAGAGCGCTATGATCACTCCCCTGAAACAGTTTATTAATGCCTAAATTAACTTAAAATATTGAAACCTGCCAGCATATTATGGTGCCTGTAGTTTGTAGCACGTACAGGAAAAATGCTTAAAAAAACGTTCAGGTTGAGACTGGTAGTCTAAAGGAGATGGGTGTTCCCTTGTTTCCAATATTCCATCATCTTTTTTCCCTAAGTTTCTTGACTTCAGCTGAAGTTCAAACCAACTCAAGTGCCGTCCCTTGAAGCATTTTATCAGACTTTGAGCAGCCTCCTGCGGAGCTGCCAAAGTTTCTGCACAAGTCATTCATGTTTGCGAAGGACACCTTTAAAAATCACCAAGGAATTCTTGATTGTGATTCCTTCAGTAGTTTCAAGCCTGTGAGAATGCAACAGTACACATTACTGTTACATTACTGTTTTTTATTTAGTGAATACATTATTAATAAACACAAGTGTAATAATAAAAGTAAGTTTAATAAAAGCACACCTTGACATTTTTTAACTAAAAATTGTATTAAATACAAGGTTCAGGCAAGGTAATGTTGAAAAAGTTTAGCCCTCAACTTTCAGTAACATATCTGAACATCTAACAGTCAGCCAGAAGACCAGCAGTCACAAAGTGAATGCATTTAATGGTTAAAAATACACACAGGGAGAATCCTGACAGTTGGAGAAGAGAAGACAATAGTATGTGTGTAACTAAATGCCTCAGTCCTTGTCCTGCTGGGTCCTGCCAGGGGAAAATTCCTCTACTCTCTGCTCCACCAAACAAGAAAAACCACAGCACAGTGGAGCTATGCTTCTCACGTCCGTGTCTATAAGCGTGTGTGTCTGTCTGTACGACTTTGTGTTTGTCCACTCGGAGGCGGCGAAGTGTGACGGCCTGGTCACTCAGACCGTGGAGACTTATGAAGCGAGAGCAAGCCAGCTGTTCAATTTGGCCACATGGGTAGACAGAATGAAAAGTAGAATACTGAAGAGAAACAGCCAACATAAGACGTGCACTGTATATATAACTCCTTCTGTATCTGCTTTTTCTGCTCTGGGAATGAATTGTTTTAGCTATCATCAAGCATCCTCAACTTTCAAGAACAGATGCAAAATATTTGAGGGTATTCAAAGGATGCCACATTTCTTGTAAAGGACAACATATTGTGTGTCAGTATAACCCTTTACATTTTATGGAGCAATACAAATGCTTCTAGAGGTGATAATAGCTTAGAATGCAGAAGTTCATCCTGCAACCGGAGGATCGCTGGTTTTGACCTAAACTCCACCCGTCTTCCCATAGTGGCTACAATGTAGTTTGCTACCATCAGTGTGTGACTAAATGTAAAGTAAAGGTCTTTTGAGACTTGGATAAACTGCTATACAGGTACCAACACTTTCATCTTATCTTTTATCTTAGCATAGCCATGCCTAAACCTTAGTTTTTTTTTCTTTTGTTTAGAGAAAGCTGCAAATTTTTACCTTGATAAACTAAAAAAACGATTTTTAGTAATGGAACCTAAGAGTATGTCCCTACTGAGATCTGAACAGACGCCAATAGATGCATTAACCTCAAATACTGAAATGTTTCCAACCAATGAAATACAGAGACATGTATGACATAGACCAGAAGTGGCAGGCTAAAGCAAACTAACTACCTTTCCTTAAAAAGGAGAGCATTCCTCTCAACCCCATATTGGAAGAGTTTGATTTGTCAGTCAACTCCTATAATTCTGAAACAAATCAAGAATGTAAGACATTGCAGCTGCAACTGCTGCTGCTGCGATTGGATGCAGCTCGACAAGGAGGCAGGCAGCACTTGGTGATTTACCCAATCAGATGGAAGGACTTGTACTGAATGTCCCTCCCATTTGCCACTTTGAGAAGCTGCTCATTTAAATCCGATGCTATGAAACTATAGTAGAAAAAAGATTTGGGGGGTTTTGGGATAATTAGAATATTTTGTTTTGTTCGTGATTAGGACAGATATTAAGTGCAGATAGGCGTTTTGTGTTGTAGTCCATGTACTGCTCAAGTCTGTGAATGAGGAAAAGAAGAAAAGCTTTCAATTTCATGAAATCTCTACATTAATGCACATGTATGCTCATAGGATTTCGATGAACACTGAAACGACAAGATCCTTAAACCAGACTAAAAATGCTGAGATGTTCTTCTGTTAATGTAAAGAAAATGAGAATCAAAGGTTGGGTATCAGACCAAAATGCCTTTAGGTATGTCCCTGTGAAGCTTACCTGGGCATGTCCCACTGGGTGAACAGCATGTTGAAGCCAACAGAGGAAACTGGATATTCTTTTTGCCCTCTCAGTGTTTCGGGATTCCCCAGAATGAGTGGGAGATCTCTATAAAAAACACACAATGAAGGATGGAATAAACTAGATTTTGTTTGAAAGCAGCTAGAAAGGATAATCAGAGTAACCTCTCATTATGAGTTTTTTTGCACTAGGCACAGCAGGAGGATTATTCTGTCTTTATAACTTTCTTTATTATTCTGCTGCTTTCCAACAGCTGGGGACCTGAAGCAACTCTCTGACATCTAATTCTTTTCCCTGACATAATTCCTTCTCTCCAAGAACTGAAAAAAGTGATTGATCTTCCGTACTTATTTTTTATGTCATAATTAATTTACTGTATAACATTTTTTTCTCTGCCGTTGCCTGGTTTGCATGCTGAGGTCTCCTACAGCTCAGATGGGGAGGTCCTAAATAATTTACTTCTTTAAACCAAGTCCCTTATACATTCTCTTTTTCCCTCATTTTGCTGGATGACTGTCATCGCTGTGCCATTCTTCGTGTGTCAGTGTGATGTCCATCTCTCATCTGCTCTGTTTTAATATTCTTAGAGAGTTCTCCGTCTATGTGCTCTGAATGCATGAAGTGTAAAAAGGAATAAATGAAAGCAGCTAAGAACCGCGGTTAAACCAGGAACAAACTGGAAATAATCTTCTCTCTTCTCCTTGCTCTCTGTTTTGTACTTTCTGTCTTTTCCTGTTCCCCTGTGCTCAGTCCTTCACCTCACTAACCAACGCTTTGATTGTCTCTCTTTGTTTCTTTCTCCCCTGTCTCCTCAGATCCCAATGCACTGGGGCAGCAAGGCACCGACCATGCCTTGATTGGAGGAGTGGTGGCTGTAGTGGTCTTTGTCACCTTGTGTTTAATCATTGTTCTGGGAAGATACCTGGCCAGGCATAAAGGTAAAACCACAATGGAACAGACCTCAAGGCCCATTGAACCAGCAGAGCATGCTCTACTTGTCAAGTATTAGACTGCAGCCCTTCTTCTTTTTCAAAGTAACAGTTTGATTAGGACAGAATAAAACTTGCACACTAAGGAAATGTTATGTAAATGAAAAGGATGTGAGCATTAACACTACCTTACACAGTTATTCACACCTACTGTACATTTCTGAATTTTGTCAGCCTGTAACTGAGTACGCAAATATGTATTTGAATTAAATTATATAATGAAAAGACCCGCACAAAATAGGTAATTGTGAGGGAAGGAAAATATACATAGATTTAAAATGCACAAACATAAAAATGTGGCATGCATTTGTATTCATCTTATTTTTATCTTTATTCGATAATATAGAACAAAACTCAAGGAATCCTTCAAATAAAAGCAACAAAGAGAGAAGATGTTATATTATAAAAGTAAATCCCAGGTTTGGCTGTCAGTGCGCATCCCCCTTTACGTGCCATGCTGGATGGAAAACTGGATTGTTGCAGCGTTATTCTGTTGGGGAAGGGAAGCTGGCCAGCGCAGATGGGAAGATAGCCTAAACTTAATACAGAGCAATCATGTTAATGGCGGCAAAACAGCTGTGGCTGGAGCAGAATTCCACATTCAGCCTTGAGAAAGACCCTTATAGTTCAGTCATAGCCTCAGTTTGTAGATTTAGATCCCAACATAAATAGCTTGTTAAAATAACCCAATTAAACTCTAGATATTCATCCACAAAAAAACCTATTGAGATAGTTGATTAACTAACCGTGAGATACCCTCCATCTAGTCTGACTAAAATTTAGTTGTCTTTGAATAGAACAAATTAGAGCTCCATTCTCTAGATCAGCAAAGCAGGTAGAGACATACCACAAAATACGGCAGCTGTGATTGCAGTGAAATCTTTCCAGTTGTCTCCCCCTTTCCAATGTGTTACTCTAAAAAAGATTAGAACCATTGAATACATTTACCAGTTATGTTTATCCGTAACTGATCTAACAATTGACTATATTGCAGCAAGTAGAGCTATTTCACTTCTGTATCAACCCAATGCAAACTGATGATGGATTTGTGAACCCTGAAAAGTATTTATTTCTGCATATCTAGATAACATATTCATGATCACTGCTGAAATAAATAATATGAAAAGAGCAGTTATCTAAAGCTTTGTCATGATTTTATTCTAAGCATTTGACCAAAAGTTGCCTGGCTGTATAGTTGTATGTCAATTCTTGTCTCTCTTCGCTGCATATAGCCGGCACATTTGTTGATGGTTTTTGGCTGTGTTAGAGGGCTTCACTCACATTCACCACACTATCCCAGCTTCTCATCACTCTGTCTATGAATAATGTAGCATCACTGATGTCTTCACATGTGCTGTCTGCCCCAGGCAGGCAACACCACGCAGGGATGCTCAGTATTTGTTTTCCTTGTGATGGGTTTGTTTTCTCCCCTCTTTTGCAGGAACATACTTGACGAACGAAGCCAAAGGGGCGGACGACGCACCCGATGCTGACACAGCCATCATCAACGCTGAAGGGCACCACGCACATGCTGAAGAAAAGAAGGAATACTTCATTTAGACTGCATAGGGAGCTGTGCAGCTCTCTCCATTTTCTCTCAGTCCCTCTTTTTCTAATAGTCCATCCCTCTCTGTTCTCCTCTTCAGTCTTCACCTGTGACCACTGCTCCCTTTGAGTCGACACAGAGTGCGCAGGCAGAGATGTTCCTTAAAGCTTTTTTTTTTTTTATTTCCTGTGGTTCAGCATTTCTCTGTGTTACATTTTTTATTTTTTATTTCCTTTTCGGCAGATTTAAAATTTTGTTCACTCGCAGCATGATGCTGCTACTGACGCTCTACCCCTTCTCTCGTTATTGCTGGTCTAGTGACACAAACACCAGGAAATCTGTATATCTGCCATGGCTGCTTCTTACATGACCTCTTTTTCACCCTTTCTCTTGTTTCCCACCAAGCAGACACACTGCTGCACATTGTATCCCCCCTCACACACACACACAAACACACACACTTATCTCATGTCAACACGGTGCCTAAAAATACAGACGCCATCGAACTTCTTTTAATGCCTTCATGTGTCGCCTGTCAGTAGCAATGTAAATGCTCTGTAGCTCATCTCATTGCTTTGCTCACAGCTTTTTCTTACACATAACATCCTTTTTTATTTGAATGAATCTGTGCTGTTTACGCCTTATATGTGTCTGTCACACTGAATATGGTACTTTTAGATGATCCACTGCTCCCGAACCTCCCCATCCACACTAAATAAACTTGTAATTAAGCAGTGGACGGTTTGTAAGATAAGACGAAGGTTTTGTGTAACACTGTAGCAAAGTTTGTTTGGATAAGTGTATAATATGATTTTCACTATTAGGCTAGAAGTGATAAGGGGTAGTGCTGGTAGTGTTTTTTTTTTTTTAGAGCAAAGAACCCACCAAAAATCTAGGAAGGAGTCCGTAGATGAAGCTATTTGCTAAATCTGCTGTCCCTCTGTACTTTACTCTCCACATCCCTGCGCTATGCAGGCAGCAGTTTAGTGAAACATTTTAAACGCTATCTGGACAGCTGACAGTAGTCTGTGTTTTACATGAATGATTTAGATGTACAGAAAAATAAAAAAAACAATCCACGTCTTAAAATCTGTAAAAAATGTATTTAAATTCTGTTAACAATTCACATTTTGATCATTTCCGTTCAGTAGAGTCATGTTGAAGCCTAAGGACCTCATGAAATGTAAAGTGAACAATTAAAGGTTCTGTAACAACAAAGTGAGAACAGTAATGGGATGTTCAGGCAGTCCAGTGTTTTCAAACATATTTTAGTACCTTAGATTGATGCCTTATAACTTTAAGCTGTAGGCAGCTTTAAATTACAGGTTTACAGGTAACATTGACTTGGAATAAGTAATTTATTGCCTCTTTATATATATTAGAATTAAATAAAAATAAGCAGCCACAATTTCCCTTGACATGACAGTGAAGGCTGTCCTTTAGCCTGTATTCAGTTTTCCTGGCTGTCAGTCAGTATTACTCGCAACCATTTCCATTACTGGATTGGGTTTTCTCTGAAATATTCCCAATAGATATTTTCCTCTAGATCTAATGCCTTGTCTTTTGGACAGAGAGATTAATATGCCTGGATTAAAACATTTTACCAAAAAAAAAAAAACAGCAGTCTTTCACGTGACTGTAAATACTCCATCTTGTAATCCAAGAAAAAAAGATGCAGGGAAAAGCAGTAATGTCTCCATTTTTTTTTTAAACAGACATTTCTTTCATTCTCATTTTGTCAGTGAGGTCAACAGGCCGTCTTCTCAGCAGTTAGCCTCGCAGGCTCTCCTCTTAGAGCTTTCTTATATCTCGCACATATCCTTCAAGGTTATTCTTGTCAAAAACAGAAAACAAATACAAAATAAATAAGTGCTGAATCAAAGACTTTAGAGCCTAAAATAAAACTCTTTGGCCTGGAACAAAAGAGACTGGTGCAGAACTGAGCACAGTCAATGTTGTCAAGTAAAATTCAGTCATCACTTTAAACTGAAGATAAGTGGTTATAATATGTTACAACATTTTCTTAAGAAAAAATATTAATTGATGTTTTCAACTAGTCCTTTTTATCATGTAGTGTGTCGCTGTTTAATTTCATGAGGTCTTCAAATAAAATAAATAAATCAGAAATGCTGAGGGAGAAATGCTGAGAGTCTTGGGTCATGGATCTGCATGGGCCCCATTTCCAAAAACCAAAAACTGGAAACAAACAGAGAAGCACAAAATTTGACAGAATGAGTTACTGTGTTTCATTGCCAACATCTAAATTGCCTTGGGAAATGGTTCTTCTAATGCAAGAGGTGGTGGAAAGATGAAACAGCTGCAAAGCGTCTTTTTTGTAAATGTACGCTAAGTATTTTTTTTTATATTAAAAAAGTCTTATATTGTTGGTTTAAATTGTATCCCACTCCATGTTAGATATACTGTGTCTTCTAAAATGTGGTTGACTGTAAAAAAAAAAAGAAAAAAGATAGCTGTTAAATTTTGGACTCCTGTATTCTTTCAAATTTGTATATCTGCCACCTTACCTATTTACTTACATTTAAAAGAGGCGTTCAAAATTTTGTTTTGTTTCTGTGCATGTACATAATGTGTAAACACAACACGTTGGTACTTCACATAAGCATGATTTCTGGTTCTTATTTTACATTTTGATTATTTCAACTAAGTTTACTGAACAAAGAAACACAGCACAAGTAAATTAAACTCTAACTTTATCTTGTTTTTGTGCTGCTGGTCTGATCCGGACAAAAATATGACAAAAAGGAAAATATGTAAAGTCAGATCAGTTTGGACACAAATTGATTGAAAATAGATTATTTATCCTTAGAAATAAAATAAAATGCAAGGTATCTTTTGTATCCAATGCCCAAAATGGAAAACATAACTCAATTTAAAAAGAGTCATGAACATGGAAAAAACGTACACAAATACAGCAAAAACAGTACCTTCATGTTCATGACAAGTAAATAAAACTCTCTGGCCACTTTATTAGGTACTCATACTTACTTGAATGTTAAACAAGGGATGTCAATCACATACCAGAACTTTAAAGCATTTATGCATCTTGTCATTGTAAAGGTGTTTTCTGAAGTTAAAGCCCAGCATGAGAGAGAAATTAAAAGAGGTGATTAAACATGGGATAGTTGATGGTGCAAGATTGTCTGGTCTAGGATTTTCTGAAACTGTTAATCTATGGGAAATTTTATTCTCATGTTGGAGTCTTGTTCAGAAAAGATGTCGTTTTTACTGTATGGTATGAAAATATCTTATACGTTTCAGAGCTTAAAGACGAATGAACAGACTAGCTTGAGATAATAGAGGTAACAGTAATCCAAGAAAAACCTACTCCTAAAAAAAGTATGCAGAAATCTTTATCAGAAGCAAAACTGTGGACTGAGCAGTGTAGAGATGATGCTGGTTGGACTTGTCTATCCAGAAGTAAAGCAGAGAAAAAAAAATATTTCCCTTGTTTGTACGTGCATAATGCAAGAGGTTGAGGGAAAGGGGCTCATAGACTCCTGTAGCTCTGCTTCAATATCAGGCTAATTCCCAACAGGCTGAAGTTCAACTCAATCCAAAAGGTTCCTGCGTGACAAAAAAAAAAATAAGCCCAAGATATCAGACAGTAAACCCACTCTATACCATAGAAAAGCATACATCTATCCTGGATTCTTTGATCAAAAACTCAGGGTGGTGGTGTGATGGAATGGGGTCACTCTCCCCCCCCTAAACCCTGATCATTATCTAAAAGCCAAAGCATACCTGTATATTGTTGCTTACATCCTCTCTTTATGATACAGCTTAGCCATCCTTTTATGTTCACTCCCAGCATGATAATGCAGCACACCACAAATATTTGCTCATCTCCAAGAGCTTTCTTTAATACTACATGAGTTCACTGTACTCCAATGACCACCACAATAACCTAATATCAATCCAACACAGCATTTTTGGAATGAGGCAGAAAAGAGGATTTTCTTTATAGATGCGGATTATACCCTGCATTGGCAACGTTTGCCTAATAAAGTGGTTGGAGAATGTATTTATCAAAGGTGAAAAACATTTCTTTGTCTTTTATTTCATCATTTCCATTTTTAGTAGAAGTTTAAATTAGTTTGGCTGAAGTAGGCTCCTTTAAAAGTCTGATAAACCCCAACAGCATTAATCTCCTTGGGCAAAACAAATTATCACTGAGGGCAATGAAAAAGTGGACCCAGCTGTCTCTAGTTTGGTGGCCAGTTTACAATATTATGCAAATAAAGAAGGCAAAGGTCTTGTTTGAGCAGCAAAACTGAACATCCATACTGGAGGGAATTACATGTGGGAATCCTTAAGTCAATATCAGTTTATTTTTTGATATCACGGTGTGTGTAGGATTACATATTTTTTATTGTTATTTATCACAATTTTCATACTATACACTTTTGTGCACTTAAACTTTTACCACAACTTTAACAGAATTAGATTTGTTGTTAAAAGGTTTTGCCTGTATCCATCTCTTGTTTTCAGAAGCAATTGTCACAAAATAATATCAATTTTTTTTTTCTAAATGAGAGATGGTACCGCACACTTTTTTTCATGCATTTCATCTGTGTATCGATTTTAGAAATGAGAAAAGTTAGGATATGGTATTTAGTAAAAGGTCTACAGTGATGAGTTGGTGTTGGCGTTTCAAATGAAAAGGTGCCATTTACTGAATTATGCACTCAGACCATTACAACTTGATGGATATTTCTTAGTAATTGTTCAAATGTGTTTGCTTTTCCTCTTTTCAAGACAACTGTAAATATTTAGTCTTACATGAGAGTACTGAGTTGATTTATTGCAATGGCTTTTTATCATTTTTAGACCAAACTTAAATCTTAAGTTACATTTTTTTTAACAGCTTATCCGATGCCACAATGTGCTACTTTTAATATCTATATGTTGATATACAGATTCAATTGTAGCTGTTCCTTTTCTTATTTCTTTTTCTTAATTTTCTTTGTTGTGAAAAAACTAAGCTTTAAAAAAATCCTAATTTCTCATTGGTGTTGGTTCGGTTAGCAGGATTATGAGCTTAAAACCTAATTATTAAAAACACTAGCATAGTGACATTGCAATGCCATTTTCATTAAGCATCAGGCTATTTTTCCTTTTTCTATATAAATAATTTCCTGGCTCATGACAACCCCTTTTCCTTCTGCTGAAGCTGTGTTTGCTGTGAGTCGAGTTGTGCATTTATGCAGATTAAGCAGCACAATGCTGGCTGCAATTTTGCCAGAAAATGGCTTGCAATTTTAGGACCAATTTTCATGTTGGCTACACACCAGTGCAAATTTGCAAAACACACCTTTTTTCCCTCTTTTGCTACAGGTCAGCTTGTGTATAGCTGACACCGATTTACAAGGAGGTTCAAATAAAGCTGTTTGCCTGAAGTTAAATAACGAGACGAGTTATCCAAGCATTATGTTATCTATTTTATATAAACCAGGATTAAAACAATATGTTTGTGTGGGAAATGCACCAGAAAAGAACAGGTTTCTCTCAATTGATAAGCTTTGGTGCTGTAGATGGTACAAATATATATTATTATGGCATCATGTAAAATTAAGAATTTAGGCCAAATTGTGTATTGTAATTAAAGTACAGTAAAAAAAAAAAAAGACACAATGATCAAATGAGTTTTTATTGTTTGTACCCTCCTCCTGCCTACCTGCTTCTTTTATCATAAAAGAAAATGTATGTTTTAAAGTATGCTCATTGCTGTTTTCTATCTTATTAGTTGTTGTTTTTTTCTTCCTTAAGAGATTGTTCAGACTTTTTGAAGTGATTTTCATTATTGTTACTCCTATTACACTACCTATAACAGATAAATGCCATTTTTCTGGGAACTTGTATGGAAGTAACTAAGTGTTCAGGGAAAAGGAAGGAACACAGCTAGTTAGATGGTACATTTTAGTTGTGCAAAAAATGTAAAGCTTTATTTTTTTATCTGTGATCTATAATTCTGAATTGGATGAAACATTTTTATGATTTAACATTATTCTGTTGGCAGTTTGTCTCTGTTTAATCAGTCATGCAGCTTTCCCACTGAGACTTCAAGTTACATTGGTTGACGCTACCATCTGCGTCAATCTGCCAAGGGTGGGGTTAACTTTCTGATTGTAGGACTGGCTTCAAATTGTATGTTTTACATTTTTTGAGATCTTGAGGCTATTTGGAAACGATCCCTGCAGAATCTGTCAGGGTCAGGGGTGCTTACTTCCAGTGATCCATAGGTGAAAGGCAGGGTACACCCTGGACATGTCGCCAGTCCACAGTAGCCCTGCAAACTCGAGATTGGTTATTTTAACGCTGTAGTATAACCTGTTTGTTGAGAAAAGAGCAGGCAAGTAAACATCCAAGTTATGTTCTAAATAGCTGCTACTATAGAAATGTGCTCATAAAGGCATCGGCATACCCAGCTTCAGTTTACCTGAATTGGTCAGTAAAAATTGAAATGTTCTGCATGCAAAGGCAAGCATTTGTCTTATATAGGGAGTGATATGGGAAGAGATCATTTTACAGAACTCACTTCAGAAAATCTGTACTGGTGATGGGCAAACCTGATCGCATTTCTTTCTCAAAGTGCTGCTCCCCCCATTTATGCATTTGACTTTTAAGCAACACTGCATAATGAATTTGCAAATTACTAAAACAAATTTCAACAAGTTACTGAAGGTTGATATGAAAATGAAATTAGTTCTAGCTTCAAACATGAAATTCTCTATTATAATTTAGGAGTTCAGTTTGACACTATTCCTGTGCCGTCTACCTTCTCCTGGCTCTCCACATTCCTTTGCTGTACAGTTTAGCTTCAGCATAACTCTTAGTTCCGCCTGAAAAATCGACACTGACGTCAATCAGCCCAGTGTCTATAACGTCACATTGATGATAACATGTGACACAATCGCATGTAATGTTGTACTGTTCTTATGATTTGTACCTGTTGCTTTTCTTTTGCATCTCAGGAAAATATTTCTTTTGGGATTTCTTTTTGTTTCATTTTTTTCTTTTAGATGGTTTCCTGTTTTAACATGGGGACTTGTGAGCACCTATCACTCTACTGGTCCCTATATGCTGACACCATGTACTTGTTCAGTTTAAGATTACCACAATGTTAATAAAATTATTCAGTGATTCTTCAGTTATTGTCATCTGTAAGCTTTTTGTTTACCTTGAATTTGAAAAATGCAATTTATATTATGAGAATAATATCACATTTGTTTTTAAATCAATAATCTTATTATGAAACCCTAAGAAAATTTGGTTGAGATACTCAGCTCAAAATGCGCATATAGAATGTAGATAGAAATAATAAAAACCTGTAGTAAAATAAACATAAGCATCCTTAGTGGACACCCTCAGGACACCCTCCAGGAGAAAAACCACAAAATATTGAATATTAAAACTTTGTAACTTTTAGAGGAACATTTTGAAATACTTGTAAAATATATATATCTTGGAAAAAGTAGAATATGTGTATTGGGTTTGCATGTAGTATTTCTAAAATGTGCTTATGTATGTGATTAATGTTCCATGTAGTTTCCGGAATGGTGGGAAAAAGTTCCTATAGTTAAACTGAAGGTATGAAATCATTTAGTGCCTCAATAGTCCGTTATGTTTCTATATGAGGCTACAAATTTCTCAATACATTATATTTTAATCTTTATATTAGGCAATATCCCTGATTTAAGACAAGGAATTTACATGTGGGGAATAGCTAGGACGTTTATTGAAATAAAACATTTGTAGGTTTGGCCTCCTAATTTAGTGTTTCATTTAAAACATCACTACCTCATCTCTTACTTCACCCCACAATGGAGGAATTTCTCCTTCATGTGATTTTTTTTTAATTCAGTTTGGAGCTGTATCAAATTTTGTATATAATAAAAATAGTTGCATCAATAGTTGAAAAAATATCTATAAAAGTTTTATTCTCCTTTTAAGTGTCTATGCATAAATAAAAATGTGCAATATTTTTATTGATATAGCAAAGAAGCTTTGATGATGCAGTGGAGCTACTAAGCTACTACATTTTAACTGTCCTCATTGCCTTAAGGTTAATTGTGTGAGTGTATGTGTCTGCGCCTACCTATAGACACATGCTGAAAAACAGACTGTCCTCGGAAAAACTTCAGCAAAAAAAAAAAAAAAGATGTTCATGTTTATTTAGTTCAGAGGAATAATTCATGTTGTGTCTCTGCTTGTATCTGGGCTCTGCGGTCCTGATGTTGTGTTGCTGTTCAGTTTTTCTTGTGCAATGTTTTGATGACTTGGGTTTTATTGTAGGTATTGACTGTCTGGACAATAATGTCCCTATGAGCTTTACATGATATATAAAGATACTTAAATGGTCTCATGAAATTTGATGTGTACAAGAAAATAATGAAAGTCACCAAGTCTGAAAATAGTAAATATGGGTTTATTAAAAAAGTTTCTTTATATTAACTCTAAAAAAAAAAACTAAGAAAAAAAAGTTTAAACATACACATTCTTCTGATGATATTGCTTACAAGATTGCCTTTTTAATTAATCTATTTTCATGTTTTAGTATTCTCTACAGCGCTGCAAAAATTGATGAACCTTAAAAGAAGTCTTTAAAAAATAGGAATATATGAACTGACTGGATTTTAGGAAATTCTGATCACAACAAATTCATAGAAGTAATTATCAAATAGGTTTAGACTCATCATTGAACTGGGTAATATTTATTATGAATAATGGATTTTTCTTTTTTATAATTACAATTTTTTAATTGCCACCTTTTAACAGAAACAAATGATTAATGCACAGTCTTCTTCAAACAAGAATAAAAAAAACATTACAGTATCTCAAGCACCCTGGACTGCAGGTATGTTTTTCTTTTCTGAAATGTTGCAATAGTTTTATGCTGAATATTACAGAATCCCTACCATCCTGAAAAGTTCCACTTTTGCATTGTCAGCCCACAATACTTTTTCAAAGGTCTTGCAGGTTGGAACACTTTTTATAAAATAAAATAAAAAAAAATATTAAAAAAAAGCAAGATGGACTTAAATGGAATAGGAATTTGAATTGAATAGGAATTTATTTCAGACAATTTTGACAAACAACAATAAATAAATCAACCAAATACACACAAAAAAGACTATTTAACATCAACCAAACCAAACACCAATTTTGAAACTTACTAAACTCATCTGAACGTAAATAGAAACAAAGCCCTTCACCAAATAAACCTGTTTATTTGGTTTATACAGCCAGAGAAATGACATTGATTGATGGAAATTGTCTGAAAAAGGGTATCAAGAAGTAAAACTTACTTTTCATAACATCCCTCTAATTGCAAGTAAAAATTAACTTAAATTAAGTTAAAGTAGAGTAACCTTCCTGTTTAACTTGTTTTTGTCCAATATTCACACACACCAAAAATTATATACATATATACACAATTATATACACACATATATATATACGCTATACATACATTTCAACGAAAATATACATACCTACAAAACACATCAGGCAAAAATTCAGAATTATACCCTTGTACATCGGCACTCAAGAGTACTGCCACTCTTTCTACCCCCCAATAATTTCCACCCACCTCCCCACAAAACCCCCCAATCATCAGTGACACAGCCAGACACCACAGTCCCTCCATCCGCTCCCCGAACGGATCCCACTTCTCAGCCCACAGTGACATTCCCCTCCGCTCCTCATAGTAGTACATGTTGAAAAACAGCAGTTTGATCCTATTTTTAAGCAGACTCATGCTTGGACATTGCTTCAGTAACTCTTTCTGGAGTTTATTCCAGACCTGCACATTCTCTTCATGGTGGTTCAAACCCTCAAGGTTCTGAAGGTAAAGTATTCCCTGTAGTCATAGCCCCCACTCTATCAGAAAACAGCTTTTGAATATTTCCAGGTAGTTGTTCATTTCTAGCTTTGTACATAAACTGAGCTGTTTGAAATTCTACTAGATCTGTAAGTTTGAGAAGGCTGGACTCTATAACTACTATATTAGTATGATCGTGGAATCATGCCTTAAGAACCCTATTGATGGCCCTTTTTTGTAATGTGTATAAAGGTTTTGTACTGTAGGTGTTGTCCCCTATTTCTACACAGTAACTCAAGTAAGGTAATATAAGTGCGGACTGTTTTGCTTTTGAATGGTTTTTGTGTTTAAAATTCAGTAGCTTAAGGATAACTGATCCATACGGAAGAGGATTAGGGCCACTGGAAAAAAAAAAAAGTTAACAGATTTTTTAAATTTTATTTCAGTATAGTATGGGAAAAAAGTCAGAATTCTGACTTTAATCTCAGAATTCTGACTTTCTGTTATTGTCAGAATTCAGTCAGAATTCTGAGAAAAAAGTCAGAATTCTGAGATTAAAGTCAGAATTCTGAGAAAAAAGTCAGAATTCTGAGATTTTCCCATGTTAAACTGAAATAAAATTTAAAAATCAGTTTACTTTTTTTTTTTTTTCAGTGGCCCTAATCCTCTTCCGTAAATCCATATGGGACAACTCAAGATACAATGATCAAAAGTTTACTGGAAATAGAAAATAATTGAGTCAGTATGTTGAGCCCCTTTTGGGGCTTTAGAGGGTGGACAAGTTTTTGAGTTTCTGATGGAGAGGATTTTAGAGTTGCTGTTTATGGAGGCAGGTTCTACATGAGATCATGGATTTCAAGCATTTTGAAAAGGGGGATTTAGGAACTTTAATTGAGAAAAAGGATCCAGGGGGAGAAGCGAGGAGGTAACCAAATGTATATTTGGAGAAACTGAGGTTAGCATAAAGCCAATAACTAGTCCTTGAAGATTAACACAGGTAATACCATGGAGAGTAAGAGGGACCACTTAGGCTGACATTGAGGTGTGGAATGGCCAGCAAGCAGCTCTTTTTAAACCCCAGGTGTAGAGCTTAATGAAAAGCAGGTGTGTAGAATACAGCTTAGCCCCACCCTCCAGGGAAACCTGCAGCTGAGTGGGAGAAAAATACTACACACCACCCAGCTCCCTTTAATACTCACATAGATGCTATTTTTACCCTATCTCTATTCATTGTTGAATCAGAAATTATACAGGCTTAGTTCATGATAATACATGAGATTGGACAAGCTCAGAAGGCATTAGAAAAACTGAAATTTCCATTGGTCAGGAAAAAAAATGTATCCCTAATAAAAAAAAAAAAAAAGAAAAGAAATGAACACAATTTTCTAATTTAAAAATAAAATGCTTCACTTAAAGAAAGACTTAAAAAAACATATTGTAAAAAAAATGCTATTGTTGGAAATACTTATATGACACTTTTCCTTTTTCATTAGACTTTAAAATATGTTTAGAAATCAAAAATAGACTAATATATCGTAATAGAAGAAAAATATGGATTAGATTCAGTTTTTTGATTTACAGCAACTTCTCTTGATGGTGGCACTTTTTAATCATCACAATCATTTGCATAAATAGAGTGAAGAATGTGCATACTTTTTGGAAAGGCACCTATAAATAGGTATCAGCATATGAAGGTGGTGAGAGTGAGGAAGCACCCAAGCCTGAAAGACTGAAAGAAGAGCCATCCAACGTTTTCAGGGAGTCAAAGGATGATGACTGAGGGGGAGAATTAGGTAATAGCAATAAGATGTCATGTTAGATTGAAGAAAGCAGCTGCAATCAGCCCATCTGTCAGGAATAAATGTAGCCTGGAGAGGGTTGTAGTTTTGCAGCTGAAGTATGATTCCTCCACTGATGGAAAGGGAGGGGGGTCAGTGAAAAACTCAATTACCTCTCAATCAATTGAGCTAGTTTCTTGAACGGGCTCAGGCAGATCAAGAAAGACTGCAGAAAAAAAATGCTTTTCATGCAAAATCTGCTTTGCATAAATGATTTTACCCATTAAAGCAGCTGTTGGCTGCATAACCTGCCCTGAAATAATCTCCCTGGAGAAAATGATGTTTAGACTTCCCTAAATTGGCAGAATATTTAATGTTATGTACCAATTCTTGGATGAGTTGAGCTATAACTAGATTTTTAAACAAAAGGCTAAATCAATTGCACAGATGACTTTGATCAATAAACACCAGCCAAATCAGTTTAATTGAAAATAAGGAAATATTGGAACCACCGTTTGCTTTTTTTTTTTTTGCTATGTGGTAATTAAATCTTAATGGGTAAGAAATTAAAATAAAAAGAATAAACATTTTCATTCATACTCAAGCAATTGGTGAGATTTTCTTTTCAATTTTAGTATACTGATGCTGATACTGAATTTTAAAATATATTTAGTAAAAACAAATAAATACACACTTTTTATTTATTATTCAGGACAGGAAGAAACAACATTCATTTAAATGTGCATAATAGATTTAATATTTTACAAAATGATGAAAACGGTAGAGTAAATGTTTACAGCATGTTTCCCATTTGAGGGATCTTAGTATATACAGTTTTAAACAACCAGCATGTTCAAGAATTACTGAGCTGTTACTGTCACATAAGTGACAAGGGAATAAATCAGCTCCAAAAAAGTACTGATTGTGGCAGATATTCGCTGCAGTTAACAGAAGACCACTTCTGACTGAAGTATAGTGTTGCCCTTAGTCAACTGACAGTCTAAAAAATGTTCATGTCTGAAGTCATTACAAAAGGCTTCCAACCAAAATAAATGACTGAAATGTGTTTTATGATAAAGAACCGGATTTAACCTGTTTTTCAAAGTGTTCAAACTACTTAGACTTTTTTCATGTTACAACCACAAACTGAAATGTATTTTGTTGTGGCCTAAATGCTATGTGAAAGTGTTGCTTGACTGTGAGGAAAAAATGCATTAGTTAAAGACCAATCCCTCAGGTTGCAGTGAAATCTACAGGAAGAGAAGCCAGGCAAAGAGCGGATTAATCAAAGAACCGCAGCTCAGGTGGAAGGATTGCTAACATGACAATTGTTAGCCATGCATTCCCCAAATTGATCTGTGTTTTCAGCAGCAGGATGAAATGTATTGTCAAATAATAAAAAAAAACAACTGAAGACTCACAGAGAATATTTTATTAGCCATGTAGTGAACAGAGGCAGGAGGAAAAGCTTCTTCTAAGAATTATGAGACCTACACCAAACTCTTAGAGCTAGATCTCAAATAGTATGTGTGTTGAAAAACTAATGCTCTACTTCACTATGAAGACAACATCCCCATGGTAGAACATGGTGTTGACAGCATCATGCTGTTAAGATGCTTTTATTCAACATTTACAGCAGGAAGTTTAGTGAGGATTTTGAAAAGATAATCGAGCTAAATACAAAACATGCAACCTGAACAAAAGTAGTATCAAATTATATTCCTGCTAGAATGTCCCACAAGGTATTATTTTGGACATTGGGGACCAAGGTACTAGCCTCGTGAGACCATCCTGATCTTGCAACTTTCAAGGTTTCACTCGCAGATCAGTCTGGAGACTTTCCATTAAAGAAAATTTGGAGCCGTTCACCAAACGAACGTCCAATCAGAGTTGGCTTTGAGGCAGGTTGAGGTGTGACACAACGAGAAGCGCGACAGTTCAGTCTAAAGAACATGGCGGCTTCAGCCAATGAAACTAGCATTAGCGTGGCTATCGAGCAAGTTTTATCGGAAATACAGAGTATTTCTTCACTGAAAGAAGAGCAAAACACTGCTCTGGAGGCTTTTCTCAGAGGAAAATATGTTTTTGCTCTTCTCCCGACTGGTTTTGGCAAGAGTAGCCTGGCTTGTGGTTGTGTTTTCGTCGTTGCTCGTTAGTACGTCATATGCTTCGTTGATCTGATTGGTTTATTTGGCCCGTCTATCACCAACATAGGCCAATCAGCTAACCAGTATTTTCGCCCCTTCCCAAAATTACTTCAACGGAAGGTTTCCAGATGGATATGCGGAGCAAATCCATCTGGTGGAGTCAGGTTACCAAGATACATGCTGATATTAACTTTGATAATTGATTGAGTAATATGCAGTTGGCTCTAGCGTCGACTCTCCTTTCCAACTGCTGCCATCCTGCCCCCCACGGTGCTTTGAGGACAAAGCAGATGCTCCATGTTTTTCTCAGCTGGCTTATCTCAGGTCAGACACATCAAAAAGGCATAATCATGGAAGTCTTCAAGCTAAGAATCAGAACCTGCAGACTGATTAAAGGCAAAGTGGGCCTGGTGGCTAACTTCTGAATCCAATTGTTGGAAAAACAGAGTTCTGCAGCATTTCTCGCTGAATTTCAGGAACTGTCAGATTCCTGAAAAGACTGGAGATGTGGGGCATCTGGAACAAAGGGGAGCTCCCCTGCTGTGGGACTGCCACGCTAAGCCGTTTGAATACTGGAGAAAACTCAGCCCTTTACAAAAAGGAGATAACCAGAGGTTAGAGGACTGGCATAGTTAGGGAAAAAGTTTTCTAGCCAAATAATTTGTGTTTTAGATGATTTTTGACTATTTTATGTTTTTAGTGTTGTGAACGACGAGATAACAGGTTGAATAACATGGGTACACCATGCTTACATGTCTTGAACTGTAGTATATAAAGTTAAAACAAGCTTAATTACATTAAGGGTTTGTTGATGTTTATGTGTCTCCTCCAATACTCATCATGTTTGATTACCAAAATATGACCAAGAGTCCTTTAAGAAGAGTCCCCTCATGTCCACTAGCTACTAGCTCAAATAGAGAAGGCTGGGATTCAATCAAATAAAGTAAATAATTTCATAGAATATTATTTAACTAAATAAAGTTTCATTCATCACTTAGATTTGCATTGTGAATTGGTTTGAACACATTCAGATTGCTCTAAATTAGTTAAAAAATACTTTCTAATTCTAATTAAAAACCACATTCTAATTTCATAAACTTTGATTCTCAAACATAAAATACCTAACTGTGATTTCATTGCTTCCTTTTATTGATTGTAGTTTTCAACCATGAATTTTTCTTCTTCTTGGTATACATAATAGTCATTTTTTTCTATTAATAAATTATTCTATTTTAAATGGAAATAGTTGTGAATTGATCACATATGTGTGCAGAGTTATCTATTTGACCATGATTTCAGTTCAAATCACACTTTCATCTGTTTTCTTACCACATGGCAAGTTGAGTGTGTGTTCACAGACAATATATGACAGTCTGAAAAATTATTTGATCAAATAACATATTTGCATTAAATATAATTGTATAACACAATCAAAGTCAAAAAGTTGACCAAAGAATGAGGGACAAGATTAAACCCTTACTGCTGACTTGTCAAATACAATTCAAAAAAATTAAAAATATCTGCTTTTAGTGTTGATAAAATTTAAACTATTTCAAGAAGTGTATATGTTTTGCAGATAACTGAAAATTAGAACATGGCGCTCACTTTTGAACTTATACACAATTCTAACAAGAAGTCACTATCTGATCCTGCCACTGCCCCCTGCCTCACATCTGTTAAGTGATGCCTTTGAGCTGAATCTGTGCTGAAGGGAGCAGCGGCTCCATATGCAAATCCATATGTGGAGAAAACCTACTCTTCTNCTGGTTATCACCTTTTTAGCTGCCACCAACAGAATTTTTAACAAATAACAATCATTATTAAATACGATATTGTCCAAAAGACCAAGGTATAACACCAGACCGGACTTGGGTATTGAGTAACCCAATATTGTTACAATCTTACTGTGTATTTCGTTCCAGAACTGAGTAATTTTAGGGCAAAGCCAGAAAATATGCGCGTGATTAACATTAAATGCTCCACAATCTCTCCAACATGGCTGAGCTCTAGATTTGAATTTACTAGTAATTTTGGGTGTTATATAAAATCTGATTATATTCTTCCAACAATGTTCTCTCCAGATTCTGGAAAATGATGTTGTAGTTTGGGTCTTCCAAATATTCAGCCAGCCATCGTCGGTTATTAGAAATTATTCTATTTTAAATGGAAATAATTGTGAATTGATCACATATGTGTGCAGAGTTATCTATTTGACCATGATTTCAGTTTGAATCACACTTTTATCTGTTTTCTTACCACATGGCAAGTTGAGTGTGTGTTCACAGACAATATATGACAGTCTGAAAAATTATTTGATCAAATAACATATTTGCATTAAATATAATTGGATGACACAATCAAAGTCAAAAGGTTGACCAAAGAATGAGGGACAAGATTAAACCCTTACTGCTGACTTGTCAAATACAATTCAAAAAAATTAAAAATATCTGCTTTTAGTGTTGATAAAATTTAAACTATTTCAAGAAGTGTATATGTTTTGCAGATAACTGAAAATTAGAACATGGCGCTCACTTTTGAACTTATACACAATTCTAACAAGAAGTCACTATCTGATCCTGCCACTGCCCCCTGCCTCACATCTGTTAAGTGATGCCTTTGAGCTGAATCTGTGCTGAAGGGAGCAGCGGCTCCATATGCAAATCCATATGTGGAGAAAACCTACTCTTCTGTCTCTCTATGATTTCTGATGCATCCACATTTCTGTTCATACATCCATTATTTCGGAACTATGCTTGGATTCCTTCTTCATTGTATCAGGTTGTTTGTAAAAAAAAAAAAAACCTTAGTCTTTTTTCCCCTCTTTGTCCTTCCTCTCCTTCCTGTACCACAGAATCCAGTTGAGCAAGATCCATTTATGTTGCAGGTAAATTCCCTTTGGAGGCTAACAGAAGGGATGCTCACTGGCTTTGATGTTTTGCAAATGTATTGAGCATGTGAGTTCACATCCTACATTTATGGCTCATATACAGACAGTGTGAACCGTCTTCTCTTCTTGAAGTTTTCGTCAGCTAGGGAGAAAAAAAAAATCAAAATCAGCTCCTTTCAACAAGCTTAGCTTTACATTCAACAAGCTTAACACAACATCAAAATGAGTTTCTTCTGTACTGTAACATTTAATGCCAACAATTAACCGATGGCAGATTTAAAATGTAAAATGAACAGAATTATAACAAGGGTGTTTTGTTTTATTTCTGAAGATGTCAATATTCCAAAATTGCCAAATAAGAACTGAGGCGAGGCCTTGTTGATCCATTTAGCATGATAGCCCTGCATTTTTTTTTTTTTTTTTGGTGTAGAAATTTGTCATCAGTTAATACTCACATGTAGGCTGCAAGAGTCAAAATAAGAATATCTTCTGAGCAGCATTCATTTATCTGCTCATTACATGGGAAAGAAATATGTCCAAAGAACATACATAAGTTTGTACCACATGGGTCCATGTAAACTAGGAGGTAAGGATCAATAATTGTTGGCTCATAGGAAATAAAATGTTTCTGGCTGTGCTGTAAAATTGCAATATGAAACCCCTGTCCGGATCTACACACGTCAGTCAATTGCACTCACTTGTTTGTGTTGATCCTTGTTGTGTTTAATTCAGTGTTTCCCTTTTCTTATTCTGTGGTCCTCTTTTCTCGTCTTGATGACATCCCATTTCTATCACCCTGGTTTCCTCCATGTTTAAGTTTGTCCCTTCCGCTAAAAATGATCTATCCATCATTATGCCAATGACCTCCTGCCGCTTCAGTCCTTCACACATCTACAATTCATAACAACCTCTTTTTCCTATTTTACACTGTCGACTTAAATTTCATATCTTGATTTTGTTATGCTTTGCAGATATTTATTTATTTTATTTATTTTTTTTATAAAAAGAGCATATGCAGTAAAGTAAATGTATTATGCCTAAAACCTCAAATCCTGTCTAATCAGCTATCAGAGCTGCAGTTATTTCAAAAGGCCCTGTTTTTTCTTGTGGTCATGTGGAGCTCATACATAGGTGGGATAAAGACCTTTGATGTCGGTGGGATTTATTTTTTAAAAGAGCACACCTGCAGGGTTTCTGACCCAGCTAATTAACCTTAACAATTTGACTCTTGTTCGTTTTTTTAAATCATTATGTATGACACCTTTTCTAACAGTAGCTATGAGTAACGATTGTGTTGTGAATAATTGACAATGATAAGATTTATAATAATTGTTCTTAATTGGTTTTTAAATATTGTCAGCAAACATCCTTATCTTGTCTTACCTGGAGTTCCACAGAATAGTCCACCATGATGTTTGGCAAATCTACATAAGAGATTAAAAGTATTGTGTAAGATGCTTCTCTTGCAAGTCAGTATAAAAAAACATGCTAATTTCTCTTTTAACACCAGGTGTTTTTTTTCTCCCTGTAGTAAAGGTCCCCAGAGGAGCTGCCATGGCCTATCAGCTCAAAGAAGGAGACAGAGCCTGTGAATGGAAAAAACAGCTGCACCATAAGACATGGGGATTTGAACTGTTTTAGCAAAAGATCTAGCCACATTTCCCACTTAATACATTTTGTATTCATCAATGGCCTACTGTATAATTTTCATTAACATTGCTGTTGATATTTTCACTTTGCATTTGTTTGTTCCTTCTTATTCTTTCTTTTGAAACTATTTTCGACAGCAAATGAAAAACCCAAATTCTTGGGTTTATCGTGTTCTCTTTACAGAGGCAGTCCTAGCCCATTTGGTGCCCCACAGCGAACTACCACCCTAGCACCCCAAACTCCCAGCACCAACATAATAAAACATTTTTTTTTTTTTTTTTAATATTACTGGAGATTCTAGCATGGTTTACTGTACAGTATCTATGTTCTGTAAGGGCATTGGTACTTTAGGACAATATTACTTAATTACTAGTAAAAAAAGTAAAAAAAAAGAAAAGTTGCATTACAGCTACTCTTAAAAGTGCAATATATTCCAGAAGACATTCATCACTTCAATTGCATCATTCTATCTGTATTCTTTGCTACTAATGTTGTCAAACAAGTTGAATTAAATAGGTTTGAATAGATTATACATCTTGATAATGTTTTCAATCTAACAAATATTGAGGAATCAAATCACTGTTCCTACACTTCCACCTAGTATTAGACCAACCTGTTGCCTTTCCATGTTTATGATTCTTCTTAATTTCTTTCTCTCCTTCTCCAATGTCGTACCTAAACAACATGAACTTTATTAAATATAGTCCTAATACATTCTGGTCAGTATCAGAAGGACATCGAGCAGCCTAAGAAGACTTAAGCATACATTATGAAATTAAGATTGGTCCCACTTGGAAATAATTCACACATTTCAGACACATTTCTAGGCTTATATGGTTTAAGTTACATATTATGATAGCCATACCAAATACACTGAGATGTGAAATGCAATGTGAAACGTGTATGGTTTCAAAACTAAAGCAACAAATCCATATATAAAAACATGATATAATTCAAATTAAATTTTAAAGAATTGGACATTGCATCTAATTAGACTTAACTGATACTGTAATGACTCAGCACAGAGGATCCAGTAGTCGAGGCAAGACAGACTGTGGGATAATTCGAAATGATTTATTTAAAAAAAACGGATGATTGGAGTAGCAGCGGCTAGTGCATCCATCACAGGAAACTCTGTGAAAGGAAACACAGGTTAGTGACCATGATAATCCGACAGAGGGTGATTATGAACGCGTGAGTCACTAACCTGGTTTAACAGTTAAGCCTGTGTCCTCAGAATGAGGTAGGATCCAGCCAGTGGGCCACCAAGAGTGTCCCAGACACTGCAGCCCCGGGAATGGAGAACAAGCAGGAATCCAAAGCCAAGTCAGGCAAGCAGATCAGAACAGGAAGGCTCAGGGATCCAGGAGTTTGAAGACAGTTCAGAAAAAAACATTCAGATGAGAAGAGGCAGGCTCAGTGGCTAAGAGGCAGAACAGGTCATGATCAGGTAACCAGAAACACTCAGGTAAACACACTTTCACCACTAGCTAGAGAGAACGAGATAATCTAGACATGATAACTGGATGCAACCACCTTGAATATAGGCAGGAGCAGGTGAATCAGATGAGCAGTGATTAGAAACTGGGCACATTTTGATTTCTAAAAAAGAACACTTATACTTTTAAATATGATACGATCTGCAGATTTAAGGAGATTTTAAAATAAAATAAACAAAAACAACATTACACTTTTTACGTCAACTTTTTGGATCTTCTTTTCTCCCTTAACTCTTTAACCCTCGACGGACGATCAGATAGATGGATTTGTGAAAGCAAATAGCAAATCTGATAGGTTTTTACTGTAGGAGGAACATATATATTATGGACTTCCTGATAATAAACACTTACAATAGTCCATTGTTGAAGTAACAGTGCATAGAAAAATTTTTCCTGATCACTCTGAGACATAACATTTAAACAATTAGCAATATTGTGGAGGTGACAGAAGAACGTCTTACAAACCTGTTTACTATAAGATTTAAATTACAGATCCTGGTGACAGATGTCACTTTGGTTAATTAATTAGTGCAATATAATGCCTTTCAGGGTAGGTGACTGACTGTTTTTAAGATGGTGTCTACTAAAGTTGACAGCTTTTAACTTGCCTAAATTTAAAAGCATTGGCCAACAAAAAAGGAAAAGTTCCTGCTCAGTGGTTCTGAATGTTGGTCTTTAAAGAAAGAAACTGATACAGCATAAATGTCCTTAAATATCTAATCAGGGATACAAAACGTTTTTAGCTTGCAAGAAAAATGACAGAGTCACTAAGAACTAAACATACCATAAAAAGGCAAAACGTCTATATTAGTGATTATTATTCATATTTGTTATTTTATCAACAATTGTTTTTTATACTGACTTTGTTTAGAGGTTTAATAAAAAAAAAAAATTGAATGATTTAAAAAGAAAAACCACAGACGGCAAGACTCGCTTGATAGGGAGTGGTGGCCTAGTGGGCCTAGGGCATAGAGCTTGGAATCCTGAGGTTCTGAGTTCAAGCCCCACTCCAACAGACTGCCACTCTGGGTCTTAGTGGTCCCTTAACCCCTGATTGCTCCCCAGGTGCCCCACGATGGCAGCCCACTGTTCCCCAAGGGGATGGGTTAAATGCAGAGGTAAATTTCTCCAATGTGAGATCAATAAAGTTCAATTATGATTATTATTGCTATAAAACCAGATCTGTTGTTACGCTTAGCTACATCAGGTTTAGATTACTAACTTTTTAAAACAGTTGTTGGTTACACTTCCATTACTGCATGAATCCATAGTAAACAATGCAAATCCTTTATAGATGAGGTTTTGTTTTTGTGTTGGTTTTTTTTGTCATGATTTTTCTCTGATGCTTTGTATTTTAAGGGGTGCTTTATCATACCATTTTTATGCATATGTAGAAAAACTTGTATTTGCAGTGATTTTTCATAAGTGCATAAATGCATCCTACCTCTAAAGCGTGGCTGCAGTCATAGTCTTCTGGGCCATCTAGTACATGTGGAATGCTGTATGGTGCAATCACCTAATGGTTAGCGGCAGAGCCATTTAACATGGGGATTATTAGATCTAGCTTCTTCAGTGACCCAACTAACTCTATGTTTTTTATACATCCATCTTTGAAAAGTTAACTGGAGTGGGCTTCTGCATCCCCAGCTTGCGTAACTAGGTGTAATCTTACATTTGGCATTTCATCATTCCTCATCAAAAAGTATGATGAATATTTCTTACGTTTCCTGTCTACATTTTGAAGAAACAGCACATACCACAACAGTAGGCATAAAGAACATAGGCCTTTGGGGTTTTAACTAGTTCAACAGCAGCTACTTGGTTAGACAGCAAAAAACAACTCAGAAAAGTTAGCAAGCAGTGGCAAAGTTTTCTGTTTTATATGGCAGAAAATATCCATTAAAGCTTGCAGACTAAAACAGCACAGCTGTGTTTCATGTCCGGCTCACAACTCAACTAATAACACAGCTAAAGTTGTAACAGCACCATATCAGCGCCAAGCCATCACTGCACGGCTGTCCAAAGCAGCTCATTTTATGCGAGACATCAGTGTCTCTGTCTATCGTGGTGGAATGTGGGCTTTATGGAGGACTGCAAAGCATAAGTCTGCCTTTGGCAGCATGCTGCCCTGGTTGGCGTGATTCTGCTAATTTATATCTGCTGCACAGTTAATGGGGGATATAAAAGGCCTCAAGTCCGTCCATTCTAGCCCGCATTTTAGGGCACAGCTCCAAATAATGAGAAAGCACAGTGGTTGTGAATTTTGTGTGTTTTATATGTGTGTGCATCCCTGCAGGGATGTGGCAGTGTGGAAGTGGCATAGGGTTTAAAACCCTGCTGCCTCATTAAGTTGCTGCTATAGCAATAGAGTCTATCAGAAGGGATGGCATTTCCTTTGCATTGTTTTTTTTATGCCCATATCTGTAGACAGGGCAAGTAAAAGGGAGATAAACACACCCCTCTTTGCATCAACTCTGAAAGCTTATGCTACAAACCTCTTATCACATCCACTGAGATTCATGGTGCAAAGTGTTTAACTCGACAGAAATCAGCATGAACTTGGATGACTCCTGCTAATCTCTAGAGCGAAAATAAAAAAAGTTGGGCTTTCAATAATATTAGAAAAAGAAACCAGAACACCAATAGCCCTTAAAAGTGACCTAACTGATAAAGAGAGTACATCATTAGGTAATTTAGTGTCAGTATAAATACAGCTATTGTGAAGGCTTCACAGGTTTCACTCTAAAATGGAAAGAGCATTAGAAAACTGCAAGGCTTGCAAGACATGGTTGTATAACAAAATGGATAGTCCGGTCAAGTAGGCTTAACATTCAGAGAGCAAGCCAACAGGTCCAAGCTAACTCTGTAAAGGAAAAAAGTTTGACGGAACAGCCTGCCTTAATAAATAACAGGGGAAGATGTTAAAATCAGATAGAAGGCCTGTAAAGTTTGTAGGTGATGCAGTGAACATCTGGAAGAAGTGAGAAATAGTCAGATAAAAAAAAACAACAAATTTTAGTTTGGTATGCAAACCGGCCTATGTGGAGGAAGGCTAACACAGCATGTAGCTTTGAACATACCTTCCTCTTAGTAAATTATTACAGCCAGTCTTGACCTACAATTTGAATAAAGGACATATGAAATGTTTTTGACGTGTTACAGTAGCAGCCATTCAAAATGGCCCTTCCCAGTCAAATGGCAGCCAAATGGCAGCCTACTCCCCTGCAACTCCCAGCAAAATCCCCTTCCACTTCCAGCCACTGGCCTTCTCCTGGGCGAGCATTTTTTTTGACTCTGACTCCACCCTTTTGCTGAATTACAGGGTCTGACTAGGAGATGACGCTTCTCTTTAGATCTCTTTAGCTTCTATGCTGATCCTTGGCTCAGTGGCCAATGTGGGAGGAAAACGAGCAGCTACTATTTTGTTTCTAGTTCTTCCTACAAAATACCAGTGAAAGAAAGATGGAGATAGCTTGTTCTGTGCTATCTGTTGTGATATTTTTTTGGACAGTAAGCTGTACTTCCATAACTACATCAAGGTTTAATGAATGGCCTTCTTTGCCAGCAGGGTTGGACTACCATTTGTAGTCCAGAGTGTTCCATGGATGCCTTTGTTTTTGGGGACAAGGGTTTTATGTGGAAGACCCTCAAAGGGTCCTGGGATGTCCTAGACAGCTCCACCCTTAGGAGAGTCCTCAAAAAGGAGCTTCAACTTACAGTCTGTAAGAAAGGGTTTTACCGGTACACATCCTTGTACAGTGTACAGTGCTTAGTCATCTTCTCAGAATGAAATTGTTTTTAATACACTTACAAGCCTTTTGAAATAGGGATGTCTCAGTCTAAAGGATCTTAACAGTTTTAGGGCCTCCAAGGTCTCTGAGAAGGCATTCCAGAGCAATGGGGCAACTGCCTGGAAGGCCCAGTTTCCCATAGATAAGAGATTAAAGGAGAAGTTCACTTTTTAACACTTTAAGCCCATTTTCTGTAGTGTCCAGGATGAAATCGAATGATCAACACCAAAATTTTGACAATTGGTCCTGTCTCTGCTTTTTGGCTCATGCAGAATCCCCCCCTGGCTGCTTCAGAATGGCTTCCATTGTGCATGTCCAATAATGTCCTTAAAACAACCTTAAACGTTCTTTTTTTAAAATATGCTACTCACCGGGTCGTCAGCGCTGTTCAATGACGTTCCAAAAAAAGTTTCGTTAAGAAAAAACGTTCCTGTAGTGTTTTATTTAGCATTTTGTAAATCCCATTGAGTTCTGTTGGAATAGTCAATATTCCCCTGCCACCGGAAACGGAAATGGGGCCTGTTTACACAGTTGTAGTCTTTTCGCTTCACTCTGTGTACTCCGACGTCGAGAATCAAGAATCCACCTTTCGTATTCCATTTTTTAGAGTTTTTTAAAGTGTTTAACAGAAACGTTAGCACCTCGACGTCGGAGTACACAGAGTGAAGCGAAAAGACTACAACTGTGTAAACAGGCCCCATTTCCGTTTCCGGTGGCAGGGGAATATTGACTATTCCAACAGAACTCAATGGGATTTACAAAATGCTAAATAAAACACTACAGGAACGTTTTTTCTTTACGAAACTTTTTTTGGAACGTCATTGAACAGCGCTGACGACCCGGTGAGTAGCATATTTAAAAAAAAGAACGTTTAAGGTTGTTTTAAGGACATTATCGGACATGCACAATGGAAGCCATTCTGAAGCAGCCAGGGGGTGATTCTGCATGAGCCAAAAAGCAGAGACAGGACCAATTGTCAAAATTTTGGTGTCGATCATTCGATTTCATCCTGGACACTACAGAAAATGGGCTTAAAGTGTTAAAAAGTGAACTTCTCCTTTAATCCTTGGTTGGTGAAAGTCTTAGGTAGAGGTGGAGTGGAGGTTTCAGGAGGTGGTGAGTGGGGGCAGGAGATAACTGAGGTAGGCTGGGGCAGTTCCATTTATGCACTGGTAGGAAACCGATTTTGTACTTGATTCTTTGTTGAATGGGTAGCCAATGGAGGGACCACAGGGATATGATCCTGTTAGCGTCTCCTTGTCAAGACCCGGGCAGTGCAGTTCTGAATATGCTAGAGCTTTTGCATTTTTCTGCCAAGGATCCTGACAAGGAGGGCATTACAGTAGTCCAACCTGGAGATGAAGACATGGATCAACTTTTCAGTATCTGCTTGGGAGAGGGATGGGCAGAGTTTTAGGATTTTTTTTTAGGCTTAGAGATGGTGATGTGGGTGGTATATGTGGGATTTGAGTCAAGTCTAACTCCAAGGTTTGTGACAGAGGTATAAAGGGGAATGTGATGACCAAAAATCGGTATTCTGTTGAGAGAGGAGGATTAGCTTTGGTGTGGGGTACTGATCAAAATGTCTTTGGTTTTGCCTCTATTTGATTTAAGTTGTCAGACACCCATGCCCTCCTCTCCTCCAGGCAACCTGACATGCAGCTGGCAAAATTGAAGGGTGTGGGATCCATTTCTATGTGTAATTGTGTATAATTTGTGTAATGGCAAGGAGGCCAGCATCCTATGCGTAAAAGTCTTTCCACAGTATAGCAGAAAAAACAGAGCTCCGCAGCCATGAATGTCATAGTTCTAAGTGAAAATAAAGCCATGTACTGTTTTCCAACTCTTTAATGTTGGTATCAGTATCACAGATAGATTTCAAAACAGTGAGAACTTTTTGACAACAAAAACGAAACATTCGTCACTCGTCAGTCAGCCCCCTTTTTGGTAAAACTGAAAAGAATTTTTAACTGATGTTTAAATCTTTTTTACTCTTATCTAGCTTATTACAGTTCTCTTTGTTTCAAAATACAAGTAATGTGCTGTGATATGAGTTATGTACTCGTGCTTTATAGGCAATCTGTTGTAATTACTTGTTTCCTTTAATGAGTAGGATGGCTTTAAATGGTGGATGCTGCAAGCATTAGGGCACATGTTTATCTTCTAATTAATCACTAAATATTCAGGATAAGTGGCTGCAATGGCACCATTTCTTTGGTGGGTGGATATAATGTATTCTTTCTTTTACTCAACAAGAAGAAAGCAATTATTTCATTTTTGAGATATACACTCTCAGCAAAATTCTTGCTGTCATTCAGTGATATTTATTTGAAACCTCATTCCCTTCTGCCCAGACTATGTTTTTATATATTTGCAAAACAATAAATGGTCTTTCCAACTGCAATTACTAAAACTGTACCACTGAGACTGTACCAATGAAACCAAAGCTCTACACACTTTGTTTTTTTTTTTACTCTATGTTTTAAAGTACAATGCATACAGGTGTACAGTACATGTCATTTTTTTTCCCCCTTTTCATTGTCAGTTTCGGTTCATATCCCAAAAACATATAGAAACTTTTGGTGTAATCAAGGGAATCTTGGGTTAAACATAGAAGAATTCTAAAACAGGATCTTTTACAGAGGCTTAAAAAATATTCAAAAAAAATGTTATATAAGTGCAAGCATTTTTAATTGTTTTTATTTGCATGCTTTGATTGTACATTTTGTATTATTTGATATCTATTTATAACACCAGCACTACTTTGATAATTGTTGCATATTATTGTGTAGAAGATAATAAAATATGAAGGGAAAAAACACCTCTTTATATCATTAAACCTGTTCAAGTGAGATCTGTGTCATGTTATAAATCCTTTAGCTGCTTTTTGTAGTGCATGTGTAAGGGGATGAGGGGCTGTCTCTCTCATTGGGTAATTTAACCCAGTAAGATAGGCATTACATTTAAAACCATCTATTTTGAAAGGTGAAAATGGAAATACATGACAATTATGTAGTGGTGCAGAAGGGAACTTTTCAAAAGAAATGTATTTTTTACATTATTTGACAAAGCTGTTACTTTTTTGACAGCAGAATATGAGATGGATTATTTGTGAAAAAAAAAATCAAGCTCTTGGTCTTCTCTTTGTTCCTATGGCCATTTTCAAAAATAAACTGTTCACGGTCAGAAATAACCAATCAAACCCAGGGGAAATGTCTAAGCAGTGTCAATTATACTTGGGTATGTGCTGCTTACACCCCTCCTCAGCACAGCATGCAGTGCCATTCAGGCTTCATATTGCCAGTGTGCTGCAGCTGTGCATCAATAGAAGGCATATCATTGATGTTTTGTCCCTACCAATGACTGTGGCAGAGCTGTTTATCTGCTTTCATCTGTAGCACAAGCCTACATGTTTTCCGCAGGCTCCACTGTAAAAGGAAGGGCAGTAGTACAGCTTGTTTTTCATAAGGTTGTTCAGATTTTCAGACTAACTCCATGTTTTTTTAGAACACCATACTACAGATTTAGTAGAACTTGGGATTAGACTCAGGTGGATCTAATAGTATTATTTTTCTCTGGAAAAAAGAAGAAAAAACGCAAAAAGAAAAAATCCCCACATAAACTGGTAAAATTCTTTGGCTTTTTGCTTTTGTAGGAGCCTTGTGGCAGATGTAGGGTTTGTTGAATGACTGGCTTGGAAGTGACTGAGAACATCCAAAGACTGAAATAGAGATCATTTGGGGAGAAGGCATCATCTTGAGCAGTTAACCATTGCTCAGTTTCCTGATAAACATCAGCAGAGGGATGAACAATTTGTTATTTTAAGTCAGTGTTTATCATTAAAGCTCTCATTACAGTATTTTTCTGAACCCTTAGTGTAAATGGGCAGTATGTCTGTTTGTTTTTTGGAAGAGATACATTTGTTGCTTTTTTAAATATATTGTCCCAAAGACTGGTATCATAACAAGATAACCTAGAGAAATGCAAGACACACACAGCTACAGGAATAAAAAGACTAAAAGTTTATTGAGGTTGCTAAAAAGGTTAGAACAGAGAAGTAGCTTTGTGCCCATCTATGACTCCTTATGTGTCTGTTTTCACTCATATAATCCCCCTGGTTTGGCCGGAGGCAATGATCTATGTCGAGAGCAAGATACAACTTTACACTAAGGTGCAACACAGGGGTCAAGGTCACCTTTAAACAGATGTTATGGAACAGGTTTCTGCTGGTGCCATAGGAGATAGGACAGTAAAAGCCAGATGTTGCAGACCTGAAGTGACTCACAAGTGGCATCCTCTTCCGCAACTGACAAAATACTGCTGTCTCTGTAAAGAGACCCCCTGCTTATGAGTGAATCTGCTTTTTCTGTTGTTGCCATGGTGTTGCTAAGGTATTACTGTTAAAGTTTAACATTTTTAGAATCTTCTGTTGATTCCAGACTCTCTGCAGTCATATCATCCTGCCACTGCTATACTTTAAGGTATGTAATTCAAAAAAACAATTAATTTTAATATATACTAATATCTAATATATATATACTAATATATATATACTAATATCTAAAACGAAACGTCTATCTTGACATTTAGAATAAAAATTTCTCACAAACAAACACACAAATAATATATATATACTAATATCTAAAACGAAACGTCTATCTTGACATTTAGAATAAAAATTTCTCACAAACAAACACACAAATTACATCTTCTATGAAATGTGTTTTAAATGTTTGTGGATGTATCTCTCTGTGCATGCCAGGCCTATTTAGTATAAATGTTTTTTCAACATTTTCTAAATCACACAGAAAGGTTTTCTCATTATATGAAAAACATGAATTGTATTGATGAAGTTCAGGGACTATGTGTTTTTTCTCAAAACATTACATTGGCAATCTATAGGAATATAGGCATGATTGATCCCATATTTGCTGGTAAATGGTAGATTTGAAAGAAACCACTTAGACATGAAAACTGTCACCAATAACATTTATTCATCTAAATGCTCACAACAACTAGTGAATAATTAACATTAGTTAATGTATGGGGTGATGGCCAGAACCCTAGAATAGTTTTAACAACAGAGACAGCAACTATTTTCTTCTCTAATGATACATTAAAAATATCTTTGCATAGAGAAAGCATGCAAGAGACCCCTTAAAAATAGCCATCCTCAGTAAAGAATGTAATTATCAAAAATGGAAAACTGCTCCATACAAATATTAGGTATAAATGGGTATTTCCAGTGGCGGCTGGTGGAGGTTTCTCCAGGGGGAGCTATAAATTCAAAATGGATATATACCAAAATCAATCAAATGTATGCCAAGTTATGGCACCAATATATTTATATGAATGGCAACAATGAAAAACAACATTATAAAAACACATTTTAAAAACAAAAACATAATTTCATGTTCAGGTTTACTTTTGTACATAAATCTTGCCCTTCTGAGGCTTTGTAAAGGCAATTCTGCGTTTCGAATGGTCCAATATTTTGGCTCAAACCTAAAAAAATAATGTACCTGTTTAATAATGGAGAAGCTATTAGTCAGCTTTCATTTTTTAAATACATAAAAACAATTTATTTTTTTTAAGAATGTGTTTAAGAGCAATTATACAAATTAACAAACACCTAGAAAAAGTTCCCTATATTATATTATTTCCCATGTAAATCCGAGATTGTTCGTTCTTCTTTGCCTTATCTAAAAAGTGCTCTAAATCAATCATACCGGTCTTATTATCGAAAAAGGAGACAGGGATCACCAATCACCAATCCGACGACGAATGAAACAACTTTACTTATCATAAAAGATTCAATATTTAGCTTGCACATCTAAAAAAATTATATTACGAAATATTTTAATTTTATAATTTCATTATTAATCAAGGTCATTGGGTGGGTTGGGCGGCACACTAGTGCCCTTTATTGGCAGTCGCCTATATATTTCCTATACAAAAGAGAAATTTTAATTCCAGCCTGGCTGCCTGCTACAGCAAGCCTACCTTATACTTTTCTGAGTTTTTGTAGAATATACATGAATTTCTTTCACAATACAACATCTATTCTTTTATTTTTAAGAATAAAAGCTTATTTGAAGTTTTATCTCCATATCCACTTCTGTATGACCCCAAGGCTAAGTGCCTCAGGCATGGATTCAGCCCAGACGGGTTGCAGAAAGGAGCAAAGAGATTTTTTTTTTTTAAACAGTGTAATTTCTCAATTTTCTCTAACACACAAATGCATAATTGAGTAAAGTTAGTAAACATTCCCTTTTTTTTGTTTTTTTCCCCATGTCCTTAAATATCCATTTACCCATTCAATTTTAACAATAACTTAATACAATGTGGCACTCCAAAGAGAAAAGTGCCCATTTCTAACTTTGAGAGGGTGAGAAGAGAGGTAAATCCTGTATAGATATAAGGCGAACAGTATTCATGAAAACACTCAGAGGATAGGGGTGTATAGGGGAGGATTTTCACAAATTTTCTAAAAGAACCGCCCTCTCCATTTTAAAAGAAAATATCTCATGCACTACCCTATACCCGCTCACCAAGAACTCCTATTAAACGTGTGTGAGAGCATGCACGAGCCCACTGCTCTGCGTTTCGCTAGCAGTGATGTGAAATGGATTTCTCCAAATAGCATGCAAACTTTACCTGTCGAGCAGAAACCTTGTTACAGAGACATCAGTGGGAAGCATGACCTGTGCTTTCCATGTACACCATTGTGTAAAAGGATCTCCCAAAAAAACTACAGCCTTGTTTCTCTCTTCTGAGGCCTTACTCTTCTTCTCATACACTTCGCAGACACTTTTTCTCTTATGACCCTCTGCCATTTTGGTAGAACCATGATGAGAAAAGCAAGCTTCAATGACTGACTGAACCCGTGGCCCAACACACATTTACACCTGGAAGTGCGCATGCGCAGAAACATATCGCCAGAATGATTGACATTGAGGAGAACCACTTATTTTGATGATCCACCTGGAAAAAGAACATCCTCCACTATACCTTTTAAGAGGCAATGAGGAATTTTCGGATACTGCCATCTCTGACCAGAATACAGAACTGCAGCCCTCTTTTGCTTATTCTCATAGCATGCACTCATAAATTATATGTTTTTTGGCTTTTTTACTTTATTCACCTTACCTGAAGTTGCCAATGTGTCTTAGTTAAGCTGGATGCCAGTCGCCTTTGAGTATCCACAAAATTGATTTTTAATATAGCTTGGTATAAGCTAGGTCGAACCCATTTAACAGAGACAAGCTTGTCGCCTTGTCCGTACAGCGGAACCTCCAACCAAAGTAAATCAGGGAAAATAGGCTACAGGCTTATAGATGGATCTGTGTTGAACTACTGAGGTGTCAGTCTGCCATCAGGTTTTATTCGTAAAGGGTCAATTAAAAAAGATATTCTCAAAATATATTTGTAGAAAAACTTGCATAAAGTGTCTTTAAAGAAAAACAAACAGCACATTTTAAAAATATTTGACAAATCAGTCTCAAATATCAGTGGCATTAGTTGAGACATTATCTTCCAGAAATGAAGCAACCTTTTCAGGAACCAGAATTCTTCTTCAGAATCGGGTTTATTGCCATTGTTAGTGAAGAGGTTCACAACTAGGAAATTCTTCTGACTTTGTTTTCTAAAAAAGTGAGACAGATTTTTATACATGTTTTTAGTTAATAGCATGTTAAAATACTTTTAAATGTATATATAAGAACAGAATAAATAGTCCATGTTTTTGTCCTGTGCCCTTATTTAATAGCCCCTGTCTTATTTTGCTTCCTCATGGCTTTTTGTTTATTCAATGATTCATTTCATTGCTGGTTGAGCATATATTTATTTGTTTGTTTTTTTGTATCTCGCAGTTTTTTGTCATGGCCATGAACCCATTTATGTCCTGAATACAGTCTACTAAATCTGTATACTATTTATATACGTTTTTTCAATCAATGATCCCTAATATTATGTACGTATGACATACATAATACATATGAAATGACATCTAAGATGACATTTGTTGTGAAAGGTGCTATATAAATTAACAGAAGTACATTGAATTAAATAAAGTTAGCAAATATGCTAGAAATTATTTTCTTCTTGCCTCAGCAGCCATTATATCTGAAGAAAAGTGTGCCACCATCATTGCAGCCTAACAGAAGAAAATGCCATCTGTCCAACAATTACATCTTGAACAGGCTGCTAATTCTGTGGGAAAACAAACTGAAAAAGGTAAGTATAACTTGATACATTTTAACTTCATTCATCTAAAAAGAGAAAGTGAGCAAAACCATGAGACTTGTGCAATGTCAGTGAAGCTTCCCAAAAATAGTTTGTGCAGGTGAACATAGTCTCTTTGCATCTGCTTTTTTCTTAGGAAAAGGGGCAAAACTATTGTTAAAAGCTTGATAGTGTATCTACATAACTACAGTGCACGTATAAGCAGCTGCAACTGATGCCATAATGCATAAGGATTATTGTTGTAAACCTCCTTATTTATGTGCTATTGTCCAAGAACTAGTAGCTTTAATCAAAGAATATGTACAGCACATATTTATATTTCTTCAGGCGAGATACTCAGACCTCAGAGAAATCCGAAAATCGATACTTTTCAGTAAAAGCCTATTTGGGGCATCTTTAGACTATAACAAGAAAAACAATAATAGAAAATCTGAGAGGGTCACCACCACTAAATATTTGGCCCAGAAATTATTTAGCAGATCAAAAAAAGCAGTAGAATGCATACAGAAACCTCAGTCTTTAATGCCTTTTTAAAACTCTATGCAACAAATGTGCTTTACCTTACAGTATATGTATGCATCATCATAACATATATTTGAATATAAATTTTGATAAATATCATGGCAAACTTGGCGAAGGACAAACTTGGTGAATATTGTGCAGATTATTTATGTAGGCAGTTTTTAGTGCTTACTTGTAGGCTGCCTGAAGGATATTATACAAATACACTCTCTATGTCCCTTTTTGTACTAATGCTGGACTTTTTGTCAAGATGAAATGATGAAAAACATTTTTTTTTGTGTGTGGTTGTTTTTAACGAAAACCAAAATGTTCAGTTCCAGCTTTAGATTAAGGTCATTGTGACAATAAATGGTTGCTTTTTCCAGAACAAGCTGATGTTCCATAAAATAAAAGCACATAAAAGTAAATTAATGGAATGATGTCTCTGATTACTGTTTTGAGTGTATTTGCTTTCTATATTTGTCTCTTAAATATCATTACAGAGCTAATAATGAGGACAAAGAAGTGAAGGGCGATTGAAACAATTTAAAAAAGCAGGAGTGGTTAGGTAGATGTAGAAAAGGATTATGCATTTGATTGATAAAATATCAATCAAATGGATAATCAAAAGATTTTGCGAAACAAATGGATGGAAAGATGCTATTATACATTTGTTACTGTTCTTTCATTTGTCAGGGAAAAAACAGTACATTTATAGGGGAGAAGGGGAATAAGACAGCGTGAGAGAGGCCTGGATAATCTGTTAGGGAAAAATAAGAATACCTCTTTTAAAGATGGATCTGAAAATGTTGATCATCGCACATGATGTATTTGAAAACTTTCCTTTCGTTGAAAAAATACATCATTGGCCTTATTCTTCAGTTTCATCAGCATATACTTAACTGTAGCTGAAAAAGGGCATAAAGCTCATTGCATTGCAAATTTGCACATATGAGGAAAAGGAGGTTTAGAGTAATAGGAAGCTAGTGCTCTGATAGAGCTCGGTATCTTCTTTTTTCCCCTACCAGCAATACCTGATTTTAAAGTCCTTCCTATAAATAAATTCAAAGAAATTGTTAATTTTCTGCTTTAACAGGCTCATTTTCAGAGAAGCAAATGTTCTCTTGCAAAAAGTCTTGAAGACAGCAACAGCTTCAAAGCAGCATCACAAAAATGATTGACCTTAAAACATTATTCCTCTGACTCATGTTGATGACACACTGACATTGACTATGTGGATTCCAGTGCCAGAAAATGCCCTAGGGCACCTGTAAGATTGGACTTTGCTATACAGCCATTAATTTTAGCAAAACTTTAGCCCGATCATATCGCACTTTAAGTTTCTTTGACAGCTTGGAATCACTCTGGACTTGCCTAATTTCTTCCCTCTATGCAGACAATTTTAAATTGAGTTTACACACTCTTCTACAAACTTTCCTCCATAATGCTTTAAAAATGATTTTTGGTGAGCCCAGTCTACCAGTGCTGTTTCAAAACTGCTTAAATATTCTGTCTCTGCCAGTCAGCTGGCTGAAAGACTACTATACACTTTACATTCTTACAACAAAGACATATAAAGCTGTTTAGAAATATCCTAGGTCACAAAAACACATAATGCTAAAAAACTAAAGGAGAGCCTAATTACAAATATATTTAAGTCACATTATTTCAAAACTACAAGCTGTCAAGTGAAAGGTTTATTAATTATTAGATTAATATACACACACCGCCACTTTTTAACTAGATAATATTAGTTTGTTATACATGTATTGCAATGGAAAACAGGTACTATATTCTACAATATTAGCACCTGGAAAAAACAAATAAATTCACATTTTGTTTATTTAAAGATATTAAAGGTAGGATAACGAATAACTTAAGTAGATGACATATTTAAAAATATGTCGAAATATCTTACTGTGTTTAAAAAAATATAATCATATCAAATAAAAAAATTACACCACAAAGTTAAAAGATTATTATATCTTTTTAAATAAGAAAACAAAAATAACTTTGTTCCTCCATTTGAAGTGGGGGGGAAAAAACTACCACTAACACAACAATTCTCAAATCTATTTTCCAATTAGTGTATCTCTCAAAACAAATACATACATTTTTCAGTCATGCAAAACATGCAAGCACTTATTTTCCCCGAATTTTATAAGAGGAAGATTCATATTCTAGGCTTTATCCTATCCTTTTTTATTTCAAAGTGTTGAGATGTGCCAACCAGAACAAAGAAAAATCCCTGATATTCAGAACTCATGCAACAGAAAGGAAGCAAAGGCAAAGATGGGACATAGATAAAGATGAATGAAAGTAATCGAGGACTAGGATTTTTTTATTTTGCTGATGAGGTGTCAAAATCACTTCGCACTAATGCTCCTCATAACCCTGAATACGTCACGGTGCAGTCTTCACATCCTTACATGTTCACTTTCACATTTGTAAGTAGTAAATCATTCCCCCAGAGGCATCTGTAAGGAGCTTTTAAAGCCAATTCAGATAGTAAGTGGCACAGTGAGACACAGATGGAGAAGCAAGGTGAACATGGATACTAATGCAGCAGAGAAAAAGCAATGATCATATTGGTTATATATAAGCAAGCTCAACAGCAACCAAAAAAATCAGTAAATATTGCTCATATGACCTTCAGTTTTTCCATTTTGTTCCATATTTTTATTGTTACATATTTTCTATTCTATTTTTTTACAGTATATATTATACGTCTAGTTGGCAACAGATTATTTTTCCAGAAATGATTTTTAATTTACAGAAGAACCGTCTCAAACATGTACCAGTAACCTTTTAGAAAGTCAGTACACTTTTTTTTTTTTTTTTTTATCATAGTTTGATTATTAAATGACAAAAACCTGGTAGAAGATAATACACCTTCATCTGGAAAAGACTGAGATGGAAACATAATTAGCAAGTAAAAGGGTAAAAATAAATTGAATAGCATTTACTTATACCATTATGATTCTTTTGCTTTTCATACTACATTACCTTCATTTCAGAATAGCAAAGATTGAGCATGTTTTTCTTTCTTTTTTGCCTCTTCCAGTGATTCAAGGATGTTATTGAAAAGGTGACAGATGTTAAAAAGTTAATAAAATAGCTTCAGTATGGGTTCCTTGGCACCTATCAAGATTGTTGTTGTCATGACATTATCAATGTCTGCCTTGGACTTAGACCCTTTCAAGTTGACCATTAATAATGAGTTTTAATATCCCCAAACCTGATTGATGCTGAGTAAAGAAAAAAACAAGACGGGTATCTACAGTACTGAAGGTGTGTTATTAATTGTTATTAACATCATTTCATGACACCACTTAAGAAAAAAAAAATAAAAACATCCCTTTGGGGTAAAAATTAGAATAGATAATTATTTATGAATTGTTCCCAAAGCTCAGAAGGACAGTTACTTTTACTTTACTTTTTTTAACATATCTGATGGATTTGCATCAGTGCTAAAGTATTTCACTTTCAACTTTGGTTTAGTCTACTAGTTTAATTTCAGGCCAGTATTGTGAACCAGATAAACAGACTGTCTAAATAAAACAATGTTTCAATTTTATAGTTATACGATTTCAAAACATTAATAAAAAATCGTAGTTTATTTCTTCCTCTTTGCTTCTTGTTGCAGATCACCTATTTTTCAAAAACAACCAAGGTGTTATGAAGTGATCACAGTAAAACGGGAACATCATTACTTTTATCTACTGGAGTAAATCAAAAGACCAGACAGTAATTTCCGAACATAAACCCACAAAGAAGTGAAGAAAAAAGAGCTGCAATTTGATCTTATTATTCTTAAGACACTCTGCTCTTTTTTATAAATTTATACGGTGCATCTATTCTTATCCTGCAGCTTTTGTCATGGAAAAAATGAGTTGACACATATAGTCATATTCAATAAAACAATTAGATGAAGCTTCTTAAACTAATATGTCAGTACATTTAATTTATGGGATTGGAGTACAGTAAATAGTTTATTGGTAAATATTATTCAAATCTTATATTTAGTTTTTTCATTTGTGATGGAAATTCATCATAATTAGCAGAAATATGGGCTATTCATCAGGTATTTAACCTGTGTGTTTTGGTTTGTGAATTAAGTTAAAATCGACTGAATTGAATGAATGTTTTAATATTTTGATATGCTAATTTCCTGAAAAAGTCTGTGTATAAAGCACACAATATTGGTCCAGTTTGACGTGTTTACTACTGACACAACACCTACATAAATAAAATGCCATAGTTATGTTTTAGATAGCTGTGTTGGTAAGAGACTATGAGTACTTTGACAAGGAAACTCATCTATTAGTTATGAAACCCTTATGATGCCAGAGCTTAATATTAAATAGGCAAAATGGTAAATGTGTTTTCTTGTCTCACTTCTCGGAAGAGTAATCTTTGTACCCTCCTAGATATTTACTTCACATACTACATTCTTTAGAACCAGTATGGAGTCTTGAGGAACCCCTCATGGGATTTTTCTGGTCTCTGATTTAAAGTTCCCTACTGACACATAGAAGTCACTGTTCTTCCGGTAGGATTTAAACCAGTCCACTGTTGTACAAGAAAGGGCGACCCAGGTATCCAAAAGATCTAATGATTTGGTCTTTGTTCTTGTTTTATGTTTTAGTTTTTCTTCTTTATATGTGCAGCACATTGTTAAAGTTGTTTTAAAGGGTCTTCTAAATAAAACATTTTTGGAAGTAACTGTAGTAGAAGTAGGAGTAGTAGTAGTTGTTGTTGTTGATTATAATAAGTTTTATATTTTTTTCTTTACGTAAATGTAGTTTTTAGATAAATCAAATTTTCAAGTTGTCAACTTGGAGTTGTTTGGGGTTTTCAAAAGCTTTCAGAACACCCTAGTTCGTTTAATATGTTATTGCTAATATCTGGAGTCTTCTGATTAAAATGTGAGACTAAGTGCTGAAGTCATCAGCTTTTCCTATGTTGGAAATTAGTGTGAGTATTTTTGGGTATTGCATGCTAGCCTGCTGAGAATAAGGCCTTAACAATTTTGAATTGATAAGCAGAAACCTTGAAAAACGGGTTATCTTGACAAGGAATCTTAAACCAAATCTTGAAAACCACAGTTAACAAAACTTCAAGTGGCACGTCAACTATAAGCTGGCCACATAGGCAGATAGCTCATCTGATTGATATCAGGTTGGTTTACCTGTTGTTTTGATTATACTTTGTTTATCTGTCCAAGAAATACACAAAGATATAGATAAGTCAGTATCATGAGGCCATTCAGAAGAACTCAGGTTTCTTCCCAATTGTTGTTGATAAGCCTCCCCCTTTCTTGTCACTCAAGACTTAGGCTGATTCCCTCTTAGCCCATAAGCCCAGTTTAGTCCCCACAAGAATTTGTCAAACGTTGATGTTATCTCTGAGTAACCCCATCTTCATTCACATCATCCCATGATCTAATTTCCTTGCTTTCTCTTTCCTTTTCTTAACCAATATGTTTTCAGGCTGCTACCTGGATCCTCCTGCTTATGCTAAAATGTTTCATGCATTCTACCCTCAGTCTTTCATCCACCATCCATCGCAAGACAACTTTCCTAAAATAATTAAGCACGGAGAGATCCAGACTTTGCATATAGATCATATGCACAGCTGACAAGAAAAATGTCCACATCTCTCTTGTATGAAGGCCCGCTATAATTTGATGGATGAGTTGCGTTTCACTTCCCCAAACTTCGGAGACATTTCTCTGATATGATTTGATTAATGGCAAGGCAGAGATGTCCACTACATGGACATCAGTGAGGGAAGTACCACTGAAAAGATCTCTGATAAAGCACTTAACTGCTGGTTCTGTCAGTCAGCTTCTCACACAGATTACTGAGAGCCTTTACGTGTGATCCTCCACTCTGAACACATTTTATGGCGGAAATCAAAAAGTGTTTTTGAGTAAAAGAGGTAAGAGGCATACAATGGACTGTATACGACTTGATGGAGTCCCATAAATTCATACTGCTCTAGTTAAGGTAGAAAGAAATTATAAAAAAAAGACCATTCTGAAGGGAAGCCCTAAGAGAGATAACAGGGTTTTGACTTGAACTAGCATGCAACCTGTCAGTCCTAAACTGTGGGCAAGATATAAAAATCTCCAATTATGAAAATTAGGTGCTATTTAAGCCTCCATGCTGTGGAGCAAAGGCCTTAATTAATCCATCTCTGATGGTCCAATATCTTCTTTGCATCAGGGGGGATCATATCCCAAGGGATTTGTGACCTCAGAGCAAGTCCTCTAATATGAAGCAGATGTTGAACATAATCAGGGCTGCATCTTAATTTTAATGAATCCTGCAGGGTCATAATAAGTGCTTTTCAACACCACACATCACCATGAAATCTCTTAAACCAAAAGTTGCTTCTAGCATTGGGACATTAGTGAACTCAAGGGAAATAGGAAAATAAGTAGCGTTTGTTAGTGGATATTTTTTTATGAATCCATGCGGTTTCATTTTTTAAATTATGTCCACCTATGTCAATGTAAAATTTACTTGTACTGATCATCTTCACCTTATCTTGGAACGGGTCATGGGGTCAGCAGTCTCAGCAAAGACTCAGACACTACCCTCTCCCCAAACACTTCCTGCACCTCCACTGTGGGAAGAGCAAGGCCAGTCGAGACACAAAGTCTCTCCAACATGTCGTGGGTCACCCCTGGACCTATTCCCCAAACACTTCCTGCACCTCCACTGTGGGAAGAGCAAGGCCAGTCGAGACACGAAGTCTCTCCAACATGTCGTGGGTCACCCCTGGACCTATTCCCCAAACACTTCCTGCACCTCCACTGTGGGAAGAGCAAGGCCAGTCGAGACACGAAGTCTCTCCAACATGTCGTGGGTCACCCCTGGACCTATTCTGAGTGGGATGTGCCTGGAACACCTTCCAACGGAGACATCTAGAGGGCATCCGAAAAAGATGCCTTAACCTCCTCATCTGGGTCTAGCAATGTGGAGGAGATGCAGCTCTACTCTGAGCCTCTCACAGACCACAGAGCTCCTCCATCTCTAAGGGAGTGTGCAGCTCTCTCAGGTGAGGGCAGGAGCATAGACCAAATGGCAAATCAAAAGCTTTGCCTTTTTGCTTCACCCTAACAGACCAGTGCAGTGTCCAGATTATAGCTTTCAGTCTTCTGCTCCATTATCCTCTCCCTGAGATACCATAACTCCTCCACTTGAGGCAGGGCCTCTCCTTGACCTCAAGTGAGAAGGGACTAAATCCGCTGGTGCCCAAACCAGACCCTCTCCAGCCCAGGTGAGAAATGCGTCCCACTACAGCTGTAACACTCTCTCCGGCTCCCTTATCACATGGAGGAGAACCACCACCAGTCTGCTAGTCCGGGTGCAATGTACCCAACTGCCTTGCAATGTTGAAAAGGCATGTCAGTTGAGTCAGTAATAGTAACTTAATAAGTAACTAAAATGTTACCAGTCAAGTTGAAGATTTTTTTTTTTTTTTTTTGCTTAAGTGTTGTAACAGGAAGTTAAAGCAATTTGTTCATAAATTGTTCTATTTTTAACAATATCTGTCTGTTTCTATTCTCTATATATGGCATTGGAAATGTCAGCGCATTCACTTTTTCCTTTTTCATTTGTTCTGTAATAGCACAACTCACTATTCAGGTATTCATAAAAAAATAACCGACTGAGACATGATCATCCCAGATTTTTTCCATGTTGTCTCATTTATCTTCAGCTTTTTTGCAAAGAAATTCATAAAACAAAATATTTTTCTGGAAAAATATGAAATCAGCAGAGGTATCAGATACCAATGTATCCTACTCTTACATGTATCACAGTTTTATTTGTATAAAATGTATAAAACCACCTTTTCCCTTTCTCATGTGATTTTACGTGTGGTCTATCTGAAAACTCCTAACATCACTGATGTTTGGATTGAAATATGAGAAAAATTGGTATGAATACTTTTTTTAGACCTCTTAAGAAAACAAAAAATATGGGGAATTTGATTTTTTTTTTGTCAAATAATTTTTCTTTTTTTTATGTATATTTTAAAAATGTTTAACAGGGAAATTAACTCTTAGCGAAATGTGTTTATCTTAAAACTTTTAACATTCATTCAGCTTGATTTCAGTCTAATTACATTAAGTGCAGAGACAACGCTTTTGCAAAGGCTGCAGAATAAAGGGAACAGACCAGCACTTTCCTCTCTAATAGGAGCAGAGTGTTCTGAGTCTTGGCTGCTGATGGAAGGCAGACAAACAGGGAAATCTTTGAATCATGCACATTATTAAAGGTACGCTCTGCTCAGCTCTGGACATTTAGAATCTCGCTGAAGGTGTGGTTTGACATTAGGTTTGCTGTGTTAGTGCAGAAGTGATCTTATATATGGCAAAGGTGCTGCATCAACATTTTTTCTGTTTGTAGATGAGGTGGTCTGAAATTGAACTGCCACCAGTTTAGCAGACACTATCTAAAAGGACATAAAAAGCATAAAATACTCTTTGAAAAACTGTATATATGTTCATAGTATTGCTTTTTACTCCTGCAGATAAGCTCTAGTGGTCAGAAAACAAGGTATGCAAAGCTGCCGATATTTTATGCATGAAAATGTCTTTATTTATAGCCTCTTAGAATCCTCATATATTATTTAAATTTGACGCAGAAAAGTTTATCAAAAATATACATATTATTTATACACTCACTTACTGTCGAGTCTATCTGTTTCTATATATATGTTTTGTTTTGCTGTATAACTAAATATTATTATAAAATATTATTTAATCAATGTTAAACACATTTGTATATTTATTCTGCACTAAAGATATCTGTATAACAAGAATTCATTCTTTACACATCTGAACTGAGATGTCTTGCACAAAATCTAAAAAGAGACTAGATAAATTATTTATATATATATATATATATATATATATATATATATATATATATGCTGTGTATATAAGCATATTTTGGATATATGTATGTAGTTACATGTCACCTTCTTGAAGGCTGCTTATATGGGTGTATTTAATATTAAAACTTTCTCTAGACATGTGATCTGCTGAAGATTTAGTTGCAGTAATTTGTATCTCTTAATGTTACACAATCAAAGGAGTTTTTAAAAAACTTTTAGACATAGCTTTGTGACATAGAATCATATAGCAAAAAGAATTAGTGAGTATTGAATATCCCCCAAACACCAGATGTCATTTAAACCTTTTTAAGGCTAAATCTGGTCGGTCCGTCATAGTTTTGATTTAGTCCAGAAATAATTGTTGAAAATTGGGCTGCTTTTGGTCGGTCTGATTTTCTCCCACTGTAGTCCAATAATAGACGTTGAAAACTGGGTTTTCAACTTTTTTCCAAGGATCTGAAAGTTATAGCTTTTCAGCTTTCACTTTTCAACCAAATGTAGACATTTTTGGACATAAATCAGATACATTGGCTTTGATCTTAACATATCCAGTGTAGCACTGATTGTATGTTTATTGTTGCCGTCCATCTGGAACATGAACACTCTCATTTCAAGTGTTTTGCAGCCTCTCATAGATTTCCCTGTACTCTGATGGGCCTCTCTGTCTCTAAGGCAAAAAAGCAATGCCCACAGCATAATATCGCAATCATCAAGTTTTACTCATAGTAGTGTGAAATGTAAATGTCTCTTCTGAATTTTTTTATTTTTTGTTAAAAATACAAATGGTTACATTTTGGTTTCATCTGAACAGGGGACACTCCACCCTGTCTTCCTTCAAATGTTTAAGGTTTTACATAAATTGCTTGTGGCAAAAACTGACTATTAATTCTTAACAATAATCAAAATAGAAAAAAAGATGCCCTTTTCACCTTAAACGGTAGATTCCTACAACTCCTCCTAAGTTACAATAGGCCACATAGCTGCTTCTCTTACGAAAACCATTCTTGACAGGCTTGTTTTTACAGGTTTCCAGTTCAACGGAGGCCTGTAAGCTGTTCAAAGATTTTGGATTTTTTTTTTTTTTAACACAGTCCTACTTTGGTTCGCCAGCTGTGTCCATCCATCCATCCATCCATCCATCCATCCATCCATCCATCCATCCATCCATCCATCCATCCATCCATCCATCCATCCATCCATCTTTGGGGGTACATATACTGTTGTTTTTTTAAAGATTTTTCTATTTTTGACTTTGCACCAATTTTGTAGGATGGCCCATGTAGCGGATCCTGTTCCTATACCTATTCAAATCTTAAGTAACACATTTTTAGTAACAAACTCTTGCCCTTGAAATACCCCTAATACTGTTGCGTGTTGTTTGCTTACCACTGAATACATGTAGACTTTGAGAGGCACGTCTGCCAAACTTGTCCTTGTGAAAGTCATCTGTGAGTCTGCCATCAACAAACAAATGGCTGCCTTCCCTCCATTCTATCACCTCATTTCACAGATCTGTATCTCCTTGGGAACAAAATCCACCTTAGCATGTCATGTTTTTTAATATCCCCTCGTGCCCCCTATAAATATTTATTAAAGATGTGCCATCGCCATGGGACAGAGTGGGGCCCTCTGTTAGACTCTAAGCAAACATCTGATGTTTAACTTTTGTTGCACATATGCGATGCTGAAAGAAAGCAGACATGCTCCAGCATCATGTGGGGACATTTGTAGCCCCACAGCTACAAGCCGGCTTATAGCTGTGAGCAACTTAGCATTTCAAAAACTCAAAAGCTGGTGAAACAACAAAGTAAACTCAGATTTGGAAGCAGGGGATATGAATTACAGCTGAAACCAGAGATATTCACTACATATAGCTGTTTTTTTGTTTTTCCCCATTAACTCTGAGTATTTGTTTTATTATTTTATATCAGTCTATTTTCCAAAAGTTAGAATAGGCAGACTGTTTTTTACTTTTTGCTTATTTTGTAACAATTCAGAAGTCATATACTGTATAACATTAACATCTCTAAATAATTTGTGAAAGTCCAAAATATTATGTCTTTGTAAGCTCAAAATATATGGTATAGTAGGTGTGCCAGCATCATGTTGTGTGGATGTTTTCCTGTAGGTATAACTGGGTGTTTCACAAAATAGATTAAGCTCTGACTTTAAGGAAAGTAATGTAAAGTAATCTGCTTGATGTTTTTTGGTCTTTAACAAAGAAAAAATCCTGAAAGAGAATAAAAATGCTAACTGACCAAAAGTAGAAAAAAGGTTGAATCTGAATAATTGCAAAGATTGAGAAAATATGTTTCTTTATACAGCGGACATAAGTGTATGATTTCAGCTGTGTATACCTTTAGGGAAAATGACGTACATTTTACTGAACAATCTGAATTTCCAAATGTACAATAGATGATTTTTAAATCCAAGAAATAGAGTGAGTTTTCTAAATTAGTTTTTGGAACACTGCAGCTGAAAAGATATTTAACATGCCTTTGTTTTTAGCTGAAGGGATCATCCTAAAATATATTCTACTTTTTCTATCAGACACATCTGCCCATTCATATCAGTCCTAGGGCCACTCCAAATGTATGATCTGCCATCACTCTTTCTTTCCTACTTCAATCTACCTTTAAGGCCTTGCCTGGCATAGTTCTCAGTAGATGCCAAAGGAGTGACCAGGGTTTTTTTTTTATTTGTGTATCTGGGTATTTCGTGTGTCCATTATGCAGTTATCAGCTACGGTGTTGAGTTCTACCCTGATTGGTTTGCACAGGCTGGTGTAGACTTTAATTTCCTTCTCAAAGAACGTGAGTTGAAAGAAAATAGCAGCTGCACTGATGCTGACAGAAAAGTATAGGTTCAAAGGTGCAAGTAGGATGTCAAAATATCTGGTGATTCTCATGAAATCAATATAACATTACATATGATCCTTCAGAGGTGGGGCATTAATCAAAAATTAAAATGCACATTAGTTAAGGATGAATGGTAATCAGGAAGGCACACCTTTAGATTTCACGCCAGATAGAGCAGCAGCACGTCCTGTGTCTCCCGCAGTTTGAGCTCATCTTACAGCGGGACTGTGGTGCTCCAGTTTTGAACTGCCATATGGTGAAATTAGCATGAAATTTGGGACTTGCCTTCTTTCACAAAGCTGGCATAGCAGAAGCAAAAATGTCAAAAAGTTATGAAGTGCTTGATTTCCTGTATAATCTCATAATTACCTAATCAACATATTTTGTCTAATTAATGAAAAACAGCAGCATTTTTTAAAAGAGAAAATTAATTTCGGTTAATACCATTTGCTCAGAAAAAATATCAGTAATAATGGAAAAAAATTAAATGTAGTCCTCTTGTACAATCAGTAGAAAAACTAAAGAATGTAAGACTATAAAATGTCTTACAAATGTACTCATATCTCTAAAACATTTCCACTTTTCAACACATTACAACCACAAAGTTCACTGCTCAGATTCATTTGATAAATTAGATTATTATTTAAAACTTTAGCAACTAAATGCACCAAATGAAATACACTGATTACACACAAACGGATGTCTTTTCAGATTTTTTCTGCTGAAAGTTTTTCAATTTAACGATAGCAAAGCATGGATATATATATATATTACTCTGACAAATAAAAAGGAATGTAAATAAAGACTATGATCAACATCTGCTTAAAGGTGATCATTTTTAGAAGATATGTTTAATCTTGAAAATTAGATTCATCTGAAAAATTGAATAATACAGATGTCAAAGGGTTCAAACGCAATGTATAAATGCACAGCAAATGCTTTATAAGTGCTGCACACAAAACACATGCAAAGGTAAAATGCAGCACATATAATAGCACAGAAAATAGAGAGCATCAAAGTGGAAATGCCCTGTAAACACACAGGTTATGATTCATAGAAAGAAACATAGAAATCATATTTGACTGGAAATTGTTTGAAGTAGCTTAAGAAACTGCAATTAAAGAAAAGCTGCAAACTAGCTCTTCATAACAGTTCCTCATATGAGTTGAAGCTAGTATCCCTCTGGTGGTCTGGAGCACTTCTGCAACATGCTTCAGTTATCAAAAGCATGAATGCCGAGATGCTTCCTTCCTGTTTGTTTACCTAAGTTGATATAAAGAGAGTTTACATCTTTGGAAACTTCATTAGAAAAAGTTTTCAACATTGCATGCTTTCCAGGTCAAGTTGCGCCTTGTTATAGCTTGCAAGATCGTTTAGAGAAGTTGCTGGAAATTCCCATTCCCTGTTTACTTTTGCCACCAAAGCTTATTCGGCTACATATTTCAGTTGAATAAGGTCATTGTTTGTTTTAGGGCTGAAACAATCTCATGATTAATTGATTAATGAAATAATCGTTAAATAACTTAATAATTGATTAATCATTTACTGGAGCATAGTGATTCTAAAATGTGCCCTTAACTGTCAGAGCGACCCACTTAGAGCAGTAATTTAATCAAATTGTCAAAAAAAATATGTGAACATTTACCATTTAAGAAAAAAAATATTCATCTGTCAATATGCTCTATACAGAACTCCTGAAGTGGAAAAGTTTTAGTTTCACCTTGTTTAATTTCATTAAAAGATCTTCTTTAAAGAACCTTTCCCTATCTGATTAATAAGAAAAATAATTGACAGATTAATTGATTTGCAAAATAAAAGTTAGTTACAGCCCTAGTTTTTTTTACATTGAATAGCTTTTATTTTAAAATCTTTTCTCGTTTCTTTTTGATAAAAATGGCAGTGTATCTATTCCTCATCCAGCTACAACATTGATCAGTGAGGATAGTAAGAAGAAGTTAGCAAATGTTGCAACCAGGAAAATGTTTTCATACTTGAATCTGGTACATTTTCCTCCTTCTTTAATAACCTGCTGCTGCAGGGAAGACTCTGGATTAGCACCTGAAGGTGGCCCTAATATTTTCTTTGAGATATATGTGGAGTATGGGACAGCTCATGCAGGTATCCAAAACTCTGAATGTCTTAGAGCGTACTGCACATTCCATCATCTGAAAATGGAAAGAGTTGTGCAAAAGTGCACTACTATCTACATGTATGCATGAACAGTGAATATTCCAGGGGAGCTGCAGAGAGGTTAGGTGGGAGAATCTTTTAGAAGGTAAATACCTCCGTAAAGACTGTTATTTGAAAGATATTCTTGATCTGGCAAAGTAACATCATCAAAATGCATATTCCATTGTTATGATTTCAACCTGTGTGCTCTTCATCAAAGCTGACTGAGTCTGAACTATGTTGCAAAGAGTGAGCAAAAAAAGAAAAGTTCTAGACATAAGCCAATGTAGAGGAGGCTTTTAAATACTCTGATTAGCTCAAGTTAGGACCGATTATGTCTCGAAACTGTTTACTAATCAGTATTTAAAATGCAAAAGATCATGACAAAAAAATAAAGGAACATGTTTGTGGTTATGTTGTCGTTCAGACAGAAATAATTAGCTGATCCAAATCGTGAATCATAAAACAGATATTTATAGAGCTTAAGTGTGATACAATTGACTTTAATTGTTTTCTGGTTTTGTTTTCTGAGAGATAGAATGACAGTGCTGTTATGATGTATCTGATAGGTCTGATTAGATGCAGCATCCAATCAGTAATGGATATCCAACAAGGGTATCATTTGAAATTACAATTTTACATATTTACATTAGGGTTTAGATTTTATTTTATTTTTTTTTTTTCATTTATGTCAACCATCTGGAGAGAAAAAGAAAATAGGTTTTATACAAGGTGGAAGTGTTGAAACGGCCACATAATACCAAATTATTGATTTTTTAACAATATCTGTATAGAAAAATGGTATTAGCAAGCTGTGCAATTTATTGAAAGCTATTTAATAAAGATTGTTTGACCGTATGGCTTAGTGGAGAAGAGCACAGGCAAGGGGTGAGGAAACGCATGAGGTCTGTAAACACATCTGCTATGGAGGAGACCAGTGACGACATTGTGTAGTAAGAATTAAACTAGTATGGCCACACACAAAAAAGGCTAGATACACAGTATTGTTTGAATGTCTTTGACCACCTATTGAATTTGCATGGCAGACATTTTATGTTTCCAGAGTAATATGTGGAACAAAGAGGTGTGGAAGTCAGAACTTTAAAATTTAAATTTCTATTTGTAATGAAATACAAAACCAAGTAGCAAGCAGTGCTGTTCACAGATGTAAGATTATGGAGTATTTCTGCTTCCTGGGATCTATGATCTCACAGGACCTAACGTGGGAGCTGAACATCAACTCCCTCACCAAGAAATCCAGCAGCTGAAAAAATTCAACCTGCCAAGGACAATGATGGTGCAGTTCTACTCCTTCATCCTTACCTCCTCCATCACAATCTGGAACATTGGTGCCACTGCCAAGGAGAAGAGCAGACTGCAGCGTGTCATCCGGTCTGCAGAGAAGGTGATTGACTGGAAACTTCAATCTCTCCAAGATCTGTACGCCTCCAGAACTCTGAGACATGCAGGGAAGATTGTGGCTGATCCCTTGAACCCCAGCCACAAACTATTTCAGTCGCTTCCCTCTGGCAGGGGGCTGCGGTCCATCGGGATCAAAACCTCACGCCACAAGAAAAGTTTCTTCCCATCTGCTACCAGCCTTATCAACAAGGCCCAGAGACCCCTGTGACACTGACACGGGCTCACTCCCTCCCCCATCTAGGACCTAGACGCTACAGCAACGTAGCATCTCCAGACCTCCTGCGTTACATTTATGCACAGCCTTGCACAGCCTACTGTGTATAGTATATAGCTTTATACTATATATTGTATATATTGTATAAAGTATACAATATATATATATATTGTATAAAGTATCCAATATATATATATATATATATATATATATAT
>NW_015150702.1:595074-601287 GCF_000732505.1 Cyprinodon variegatus
ACCTATAAAGTGCTGCTGGCGCATCTTCCAACTTCTGTTCTTTCCAACTCGCCATACCCACACAATTCTCCACAAAAACTGATTTTTTTCCCTGCTACACCCGGCTAAGCTGCTTCGCTTCTTCTTCTTCTTGTTTACTACTGGTAGTTGGCTTTGGTCGCAGTACCGCCACCTTGTGCTCTGGAGTGTAATCGCTTCGCCTATTAGAAAAAGGAGCAGCGCATGAACCGAACGAAACACACGCGAACCGAACCGAGACAGTCGAACCGAACGATTCTGACGGTTTTCACAAATCGTCCCATCCCTAATATATATATACATATATACATATATATGTAAATATATTATTTGTCTGCACCATCAACACAAAATCCAATTTTTTGTAACTGCAAAACTACTTGCCAATAAACTTGATACTGATTCTGATACTAGAGAAAATGAACATTATTTTCTGCAGGTTACCACTTGCAATGTTTTCCTACAAGTAAAAGAAAATAAATTAAAAAATTTTATACTGCAGGTGGTGTATTGAAAATAACCCTGTTAAAGACACCATTGGTTATGTATAACTAGACCTTATAACAAACAATGTTATCTTTCATAGTTAGTGATGCTGCTGTTTGAGCCTTTGGTGGAACTAAATTTTTATTGTTCAGGAAGCCATAGAGGGGCCAAAGCTATCTCAGGTGTCCATAGACTATAGGAATGAATTTGCATCTCTAACAATCATTTGCATGTGTGGTTCCTAATTGTTAAAATCATTTCAGTAGATATTAGATTATATTTATGCACAGTATGTATCAAGATAGTTTATATACAACAGAACAAACACAACTTGAAATATGTATTTACATGTTCTTTTGTTTCATCCTCTTTAAAGTGACTGCATTCTATGGTAAAGTTTTTTATTTCAAAAAGTTTACTATTAAGTCCTGTATGTCCAAATCTTAGTCTTTTTATTAAATTCCCTCCTTTCTGCTCATTCTTCCAGTTATTATTTCTCTTGCTGTCTTCATATATATATAAAGTCAGCAAGCAGTATAAAACCATCTTCCCCTATCTTACCTGTTTTCCCTTTTCTTTTTTTTCATGATGACTTCTTCCTGATTACCTGTATAAGACATTTGTTCTGCAACTGAAGGATTGCTGGTTTGCATCCCAGCTTAATGAGTTTCAGTTGTTATATCTTTGAGTAAGACTCTTCACCTTCATTGGCTGCTGATGATGCCCAGAGGGCTTGCTGGTACCTGAGTAAGGCAGCCTCGCTTTGTCAGTGTGCCCCAGGGCAGCTTTGGCTATAGTGAAACTAACCAACTAGGTTAATACTAGTTAAATTCAAACCTTACATTTGAGACTATACACTACTGTTAGATAAATTAACTGTTGAGTTAACTATTTAACAAATTTACAAATGATATTTTAAGTCCAAGCTAGTGTGGCCCAATATAGACTGGAGTCAAAATAACACTACTGGGTGCATATTATCTTTCCTGTACTGATAATCTAGCAATGCTAATTGTGGATTGCTATTATGAGTTTATGTGGCTTATCGCTATATAATCATAGTTAGCAGCTGTATGTAACAATGGGACAGAAGCTCCTGCATTGTTAATCACCACCTTACTTTATTGTTTCTCGTTAGAATAAATTTTGTGAGCCTGATTGTGTCGTGTTGTCAAGTTCAAACTGCTGGATCCAAGCCAAAGAAAGAGTAGTTACATTTGTACTAAAAAGTTCTTCCTGGTGATGTGACTTGCCAATACTCTGTGTGTTGGGGGTGAGGGGGGGTGGACACATTTCTGGGGTATCCAGTGACTTGTGGACTCCTATAACTTCAGCCCTGGTTGGAGCATCAATTATTTAGGATCAAATTGCCTGCTTCTTTCCCAAAAAACTGTCCATGACCTGATACCGTGTTTGTGTGCTGCAGATAGAAGTGTTCATAGCTGCCCTCTAAATCAAAAGGTGTTCCAAAGTACCTTCCTCCAGGCACAAAATAAAAGAAAAGTCGAGGGGTAATTTTATTGTCCAGAACAAACTCCTTTCAATCTTTCAGCAGGATGAATACTAATGACAAGACCGCAGGCAAGCCTTAGATGTGTTTTATCGCCCTCCCGATGCCTGCAAAAATAAGTTGAGCGGAGAAAAATGATCACCAGATTTTCCTTCTGTCTGAGGGACATGCAAATTAGAGAGGTCAGAGAAGATTTAAAGAATGTGGTCAAAGCATTTTAGAACAAGGGAAGGAAATCACGTTTCATTAAATCACTAAAGACGATTGTTTGAAAAAAGTATCTAATTGTGAGCTAAACAAGAACAACTACAAAACTGTTTTAACATGATGTTAAATCCCATGAAATACACAGATCTATAATCTGTTTGTCAAAGTCATTACTAAGGTGATAGTGGAATAATGTTTTCAATGCCGTAACAGCCCATTAAAAATGTTGTACTGTTTGTCCTTTTGGATAATTTTAAAGGTAGTGTTAAAACTCAGATTTAATTATTCATTTTACAACACTGAGTGTAATTTATGTTAAAAACAAGAAAAGTGCACTTTATTTAGCCTGTTCAAAATATTTCCTTTTTTCATCTGTATACTGCAGTTAATTAGAGTGATTTAGACGTTTTGATCTTTGTTGTAAATTTGCCAGAATATTTTTTAATGAAACATTTATTTTTGACATAATTTTGCAGGTTCACTTGATTAAAAACATCTTCTGAAATGTTTTCTCAAATGTTGTTTTCAGTGTAAAAACTTTAGAAGGGTAACGACATTAGAGGAGTTCTATCATCATTAAAATGTAAGAAAGCTGTAGGTGTTACTATAGTTTTTGTGTGTTATTATGTTGCTATGAGTTTGTTATTGTCATAGTCTTGATTCTGTTATGTTTTCTTTTGTGTATTCTGTTTTACTTTGTTCCCTGTTTTTTTTTTCATTTTAGTTTTTTAATTCTTATTTTGTTGTGTTTTCTGGTTATTTTCAGATTTTTATTTGTTGCCCTCTGCTGCCCTTTTGTGTTCCTGTCATGATGGGTTTCAGAAAAGCCCAGAATGCAGAACACCACGGAAACAGATGAAAAGTTTAACAATGTTTATTGAGTACAAGCACATGGAATAAACACAGGAACTGGTTCAGGCCTGGGGGCAGGTTCACTGGAGTCTTGAGAAGTCCGGGTTTGGCTTTGAGAGAGGAATTGTTGGGTCCAGAGACTGTTTAGTTCAGCAGAGTCCAATAACCGGTTCAGCGTCTTACTTCTAGCTTGAGGGCAGACCTTGGTTTTTGATTTCCAACTCTTAATCCAGAGTTGCATGGGAATCCAGAGAAGAGTCTTCAGGTTTGGCTCTGAGGGCAGGCTCGGCAGGTTAAGCTCATCCAGAGCTTACAAAGGAAACAGGATTCCTGAAAGCAGAGACAAGGAGGTATTAGAATCCAATCTAGATCAGAGATAACAAAGATTCTCAGGAGATGCTAGGCTCAGGTGCTAACCAAACTGGATAAACACTGCGGCGTTGAGGCAAGGTCTGAAGGCAGGTTATATGCTGGAGGATCCTCTAATGATGAGATGCACCTCAGGTGTGTTGAAGGCTCAGCTCAGGGGGATCCACGGCGCACTCTGCTGGAGAACGGTGGAACTTCTCCAGATCCCAACAGTTCCCCTTTTTCCATAGCTCCTTTCCTGTTCTGCTCACACCTGCTCCCAATCTGCTTGTTAGTCCTCTCTTTGTTTCATTCTCCCTAAATACACTCTCTGTTCAGTTCCTCAGTGCTGGTTCCTCGTCAAACTTCCTTCAACTCCGTCTCATTGAGTCTTCCTCCTCGTGATTGTTTTGTTTTTGATCCAGCGCCAAAGAATACTCAGTCAACAGTTCTCAGTGACTAAAAATCTGTTGCCCTGACTTCCCAAAACATGAAGGTCCTAGACAGACTTCTGTTGGTTCACCTCAGCAAACAAACAAGCAGCTTTCAAGACCCCCTGCAGTGTGCTTATCACTGTGGAGTTGGAGTTGATGATGCCTTCATACACCTGCTTCAACAAGCCCACTGTCATTTGCACAAGGCAGACATCTCTGTGAGGAAAATGTTCTTTGATTTCTCCAGTGCATTTAATACAATCCAGCCAGAATTACTTTTTGAGTAACTCAAGACAACTCAGATGGAGGCATCAACAATCGGCTGGATGAAAGACTACCTGACAAACAGAACACAGTTTGTTAGACTGATGGGTCAACTGTCTAATCAAGCTGTCAGTAGGAATGTTGAGAATACTGTTCCCTGTGGTGCGCCACAGGGGGCAGTATTCTCAACATTTCTTTTTACTCTGTACACGTCTGACTTCCAGGACCAGACAGACTCCTGTCATCTGCAGAAATACTGGGATGACCTGCAGTCATTGGGTGCATCAAAGATGGACAAGAGGCTGAGTATGGATAGCTGGTTAACTGCTTTGTGGAATGGCTTTCGCCATTTACAACAAGATGCTGCATATCATCTATAAGTCTGTTGTGGAGAGAGTGATCTCTTCTGCCATCATCTGCTCAGTTAACAGCACCATAGCAAATGACTTAAAAAAGCTCAGAAGGCTTATAAAGAACAGCAATTCTATTCTAGGAGATTATTTCAAAAGGAGGATTCTTCATAAGTGAAGAAGATTATGGACAACAGTGAGCATCCTCTTTAGAAGATTTTTAAGCAACAAAAATGTGTCTTCAGTCAAAGACTTCTCCAAATCTGGTGCAAGACAGACCGATACTGAAGATCCTTCCAGACCACATCTATCACCACCTACAAATTGATCGGAATAAAAAATAAATAAATAAATAAATAAAAACCCCTATGAGTTACTGCAACATTTATTTTCCCTTTGGGGTTCATAAAGCATTCTTTTAATGGAATTAATTTTTTGTTATTGAGAAAAGTACAGTAAAAAAGTAAAAAAGGAGGATTGTCTCCTAGACCTGGGAGGAGAGTGTATGTATCAGTAGTGTAAGAATATATTTGGTGTCTGCCCCTGTGTGCATCTCCATTGTGTGCTTGTGTGAATGGGTGTAAAGGTGGGGTTGTGTGAATGTTAGTGGATAAAAATTAATTTGTCTTTCTCTACTTGTTAGGTTGAGTATTTGCCTCCCCCCACCTACTGGAACATTGTAGGCCCCAAGTTTGACCAGGGCCTGTGTCCTCTATATTCTTATGCTCCCCACCACCGAGAGGTGCCCGTCTCTGCTGGCACACGCATGGTTCTCTAGGTATCGGGTTTAGTACTTTGTTCGGCGCTGTCTCATTTCTGGTGGCTCCCAGGCTGGGCCTAGGCCTCCTGGAGCCCTATGGGGTCCCCACTAGGGGGTGGAGTGCCCCTGGGCCTCAGAACCCTGGGCTCTCATCCATGTCCACCTTTTAGCCATATTGCCGCTGCCCAGCGGGACCAAGAAAGCAAATCTTTTGGGCTATCATGTAGCTCAGGGATATCTATTTCCAGAGCTATACTGGCAAAACAGGACAAAAAGAGCAAAAATAATGAAAATAACCAAAGGGGAAAGTTCGAATTAACAGCCCCAGGAGTTAAATCAAACTGTGCTAAATCGTAACTGAGGAGTATTGTCATGCTTGGAAGTGACCTTTAAAAATCAACTCATCACAAGTAAACTTTAAGGAAAAAAGAATGCCAGAGAAGGACCTCCAAATGACCCACTTACTCTTACTCTTTCCAGTCAGTGATTTAAGATTACTCAGGCTTAATAACATGATTAAATAGATTAAAAGGTCTGAAAGTCTTTAAAAATAAGCAATTTTGATGGATGCATCTTTTTTATGTAATAAAGTTTTAAAAAAAAGTTTCTTTTTGGTAATTTATATACATTTTTCACATTTCTATAGGACTAAACATGTCAAAACAGCATGAATTCAATTAGCATTTGCACCAATTTGTCTGTGACCCACGTACATTTTTATTCCCTTAAAACATATCTCCTTAAAAACAGTGCTATGATTTATTTCAAATATGTATTTTACTCTTTTCTATTATTCTTATAATTGAGCAAAACAAATACCTCTCCCAGCTACGTTAGAGGAGAAGGGTAGGATTTTTAAAGAAGGTTGTAATAAAAGTTTGTAAAAAAAAAAAAAGTCATATCTTAAAGCTGAAGTCTGTAAGTTTTTAAAAATCACTTTTTTGTCATATTGGCTAAAACTGTCCCTATGCCCAGACAGCAGTA
>NW_015150702.1:602247-603569 GCF_000732505.1 Cyprinodon variegatus
ACGTCTGACATTTCTTGCAGTGCATGAAAACAAAAATGGTTTACTTTTAGACAGAGGCTTAGAATAATGGCTACAAAAGAAAGACCAGGACCATAGGGGGTTTTACCATTTCAGAACTATTAAGCTAATACTATTTATGAGTCTGCATCACTTCTGCATTGTCTGGTTATTAAAAATGGAAGCTACTGATTGGTTAAATTAAGGATAAAAGTAAGCAGTGAGGCCAAATAGACTAAGACAGTGATAAATGAGCAGACATAATTTTTTCTGGCCAGAGCAACTATCAGACAATAGAATAAAGGAATAAAATGTATAAAATAAAGCAACATTTTTTTAACACTCCAGTTAAAAGTATAATTTTGATATGTTTTTTTTCTGTACTTTTTCCTCTCAGAAAGATGGTGTGAGCCCTTGATGGTGTAACACCTCCTGCCTCAATTTCTAACAAAAATAATCAACAGTTTCTCATGTTAATAACCACTTAATGCAAAATGCATAATTGTTTAAACATTCATAAAACAGTGTTTGTGTCTCTGCAGTGTAAATGTGAGATCTGCATTGCTTTAAGATGTAAAGGTCTGGTTTAACCTTGATCACTCTAACTAGCATTTAGCTTCAGGACCATCTAACCTGGATTCATATTAAATGAAGATGCCAGGAGAGTTACTGAAGGGAAGATATTAATCACCATTCACAGAAACTTACTTCAAACATCTTAAACTTTTTCTTTACGCAGATGGTCTAAAACTCCAGGCCTTGAGGGAAGGTCTGCAGAAACTTTTCCAATTAGTTCTATTAAGCCTTAATGTAGGGTAGGGAGGCAATTCAGCCTTTAAATGTAGGAATGTTAGACCAGGGACAGATGTGAAAGGTTTCTCAACAGGCCCTTTAAACTGGAGTTTAAGACAGATGTGTGTTAGCCCTGTAGTTTTCCCTAGATTGTTGCTGTTTTTACTTTTGCGCTCATCCTACTCCTAATATTTAATTTATCTGTTTTTGAAAGGATTTATGAAGATGCTGCATGATTTGCATTTTTTTCTCCCCCTTTTGTTCCAAAAGCCAGAATTTTCAGAAGAAGGAACCAAGCCCCAGTATGTAATTGAATATCTTACTGTAACATACTATTTGTGAGACAAAGTACATTAAAAAAGTGAATAAATAAAAGCTTATCCATACTCTGGAATCTGTCAGTAATAGCAATGACATTAACTATAAAGACAAAGTTCCATCTCCAACCTTAGGTTTTTTTTTTTTTTTTTATCAAAGTAGGATTTTAGTTAGTTAGTTAGTTAGTTAGTTAGTTAGTTAGTTAGTTAGTTAGT
>NW_015150702.1:603579-625489 GCF_000732505.1 Cyprinodon variegatus
TCGTTCGTTCGTTCGTCCGAACAGAATAGGAGCAATGTGTTCTGTTGTTATGGTCGTTGTTAAGTGTCTTGCTGCCACATTCTGACAAGTCTGAAGGTGACCTAAAGCTGATTTGGTAAGAGAAAAGACTATTACTCGAACAAAAACCAGAGAAAAAAAAGGGATGAGAAGATAGGAAGGAACATCATTTCAAGTTTATTTGTGATACACATTATCTCAACTTTGAAATATTCCTTAAGTGATGAAACACCTTTGGACTAGTTGTTTTGAATTTAAGGATAAAGACTCAAAAGCGACACCCAATTATTTTATATTTGTTCTTCAGTGAAGGAGTCAAGAGTAGGATGCTTCCTGTTAGTAGACATCAAAGACAGTAATGATAGTTTGTTTTGTTAGAGGTTGAGGATTGCTTAAGAGAATCCAACATTGAAACAGCTATACTTTACAGCTACCACAGTATACATGTCAGTTTAAATAATACGACTTATACTTCAGCGATAGTACCATGGTGTTACTTTATTGTATCTCTTATATCCGTTGGTTGTGCTGTTCTTTTTACATCTCTTTGCAGGTGATGAAGCAGACTGAAATGTTTTATCGTAATCTCCCCTTTTATCTCCTCTTTTTTAAATTATTTTCTCCTTTTTTTCTGTTTTTCCTTCCTGTTCTACTTACATCGCAGTGTCCATATAATCTGTAATACTCCCTGCATGATTTATAATAAAGCTATTTATATGCATAAATCAAGCGGAACACTATGGCGATAGCATCACTGCTCCACTTGTGAAAGCAAAATCTGTTGGACTCTTTTTTGGCATCAAGACAATTGTTCCTATTGCCACATTGCCAGACAGGACAAGACAGGATGTTAAAAAAAAAACAGTTACCATTGCATCCATCAACAACTGTGGGTAGAAATGTCTTTAAATAGAAAAAAATTGAATGCAGAAACTGAGTAAAAGCATTAAAATAAGAAAAAGAAGACCTTTTTAATGGGATAATGATACTTTTAAATAACAAAACAGACAACGTTGTCCTTTTTTTTTTTGACAAATCAAATAAGCTTGTATGTTATCTTTGGTTAACCTATTTTCATGAGCAGGGCCACGCCAAAACGCCACCTCTTATTATCCAACAGTCTACTTATAATTTCTTTCATCCTCCATTGTCCTTTGCATTCTTTCAACCCTACTCTCAACTGTAAGTTACCTCATCTTTTTCGTCTTCATCACATCACCCTCATCATTTTCTCTAAGTTTTAGTCTCATTTTTCATCTCTATTCACTCTTCTTTGTTTCAGGCTTGGGAAAACCTCATTATCTGATGACTGCACCCCCACTGTGGCTCTCCTCCTCCCAAGTCTTCATCAGCAAATGTCGGCAGATGACTTATCCTCACTCTTAATCCAATCTGTCCTGTCTCTACCTTACTTCAATTAACTTTTAAACACATATTGTTGTGCTGTAGTCCTTCATAGTGAAATAGACAGTAGTGATTAAATCAGCCAGCTAAATATAAAACAAAGACAAAGACATGCTTTTGCAGGATGACAGTGAAAAGAAATAATTATGTACACATGATACAGTAGGATATCAGTTTTTGTTAATTTTTTTCATAGAAATTCTTTGAAAATATGCCTCATGTTCTTGGATCTGTCCACAATTCAAAACACATGTAAAAAATCTTTAAAAACCCTCAAATCTTCCTCAAAATTCATACTTTACTTTCAAAGGAAACTGAATTCCTCTCAGAACACTATTCTCCTTATTAATGATCTTCATAAACCATTAAATGGATAAACACTTATAAGAATGGTTTGAAAGTGAATGAGCTCAGTGTAAATCACCATGATGATGGAAGTCACACATCAGGACTTTGACCTTTTACTCTTCACCATTATGCTTGCTACAGGCAGCACTGTACATGTGTTGCAAACACTCAGAACATACAACTTTCTATCTTATAAACTGTTCAGCATATTCTATTTTTCCAAGAATACATAACATCCAACCAGCAAAAATTGATGCACCACCACATGATGCTCCAGATACAAAAAAAAAACATGTTTACTGTATATGTGGTAACAGAAAACCCCAAACACAGTGTTCTTTGTTTGCCTCTGTTGCACAAAAACAGGAGGGCTCACCTGTGACCCTTTTTTTCTGCTCCAGCTCTGGTTGTTCACTGTAAACATTTGGGGCAGGTGATGAAGTTGGGTAAATTGCTTTTAGAATTTTGAATGACAGCGTGTTCCTTGAAAACAGATAATTTTCCTCATGAAAATTGTCCTGAACATATGAAAATTGTGAGTAGTGTTTTGAAAGAAATGGTGTTTTAGAACTATATCTAGACAAAGAACCAAATGTTTGTTTGTGCATTAAATAACAAGTACATTATTAAAATTGTATGTGAATACGTCTGTTTAAGCAACAATGGCAGCGGAAGATGTACACATAAGATATATGTAAAACTCAGGCATGGCTCTAGTGGATGTCATCATCCTCCAACTATTTCAGTGCTTTTTTGTCCTTTTACATGCCACTTACTGTAGGTCCAGCTCAAGTGTCTCATCTGATGCAAAAAAAAAGTGTTTCCATTGCATTTTGGCAAAATATAAAATTTTTGATGCGACAAAAACACCCCATCAAAGCATAAAAACTTTGTATCAAAAACATTTTTTTTAATGCAGTGTTTCCATGTTACAAATGTATTTTATAATTACAAGTTCCACAACTTAATAGTTAACTGGTTGTTGAATAATAAACATGTTGCACTCATTGTGCTTCAAGAACCTGTTTTTGTATAAACGACTGAGAAAAACAGTTGTTGTTTTTTTCTGTCAAGCAGCTGTGCATTCAGAAAACCAGGTAATGTTGAACATGGGAGCCAAACATGAGCTAACTCATCTCATATTTGGGTAATAGCACATATAAGCGCAGGTTGAGGGAGTCCAGGCTGGTTTATGCAGCTTCTTCATTGTTTTGAACCCTCTCAGTTAAAAAAAAAAAAATACTTTACTGTGGGCAACAGTGTTGCAGAAGTTCAAATGTTATTGCATGTTTCAGCCAAGGGTTTCCCCTGGTTGTTAAAGCATGAAAACAAATTGCTTTTTATTGACTACTCTGGTTACACAGTTGGGGTTGTTGAATATGGTCAGCTGGCCAAACATGAGAACAATTGCAAAGACGCTGAAAAAATTGTTTGGGATCAAATAAAGGAGACTAATATTAGCCTCTTGTAGTACACCAACTCTGCTTTATTGAATTTTTTTTAACCCAGTAAAGACAAGTATTGCATGAACATTTTGCAAATGGTTACAAACAGCACATCGTTTAGGTGCAATTTCCAATTTTCTGAATATTAATGGGTAGGCGAGTGCAGAGATAGGCCCCTAGTGGTGCTTAAGTCCCTGTCCTCTTGCCCTGGATGACAAAAATTGCCCCTTTAGTTGAAGCATCATTTCATCATTTATCAGTAAGAAAAACTAAAATATACCCTTTCTTCTATCAATACTCAAAAAGAGGTTTTGATTTCAGACAAGCATTTATTTAGGTTCTTGTTAGAATATAATGCAGCCAGCCTCTCTTGTGTTCCGTTGTGTTTGGGCTGGCTGGCTGCTAGCCACTCTTTGCTCTGGTTGTTTCCAATAATTAGAAAGAGTAGATATACCCGTCTCTCCCCTAATCCCCCTCATTCCTTCAAGCTGTTTTCATGTCTGTTAACGCCTATTTCTCACAGTCCATCTCTGCCAGACTGTCTTGTTGCCTGCACAAGTTCATTCCCAGAACTTGCGTGCACCACCTGCCTTCCTGTGATCGTCCTACGCTTAGTGTCATCCCATTGCGATCTGATTAATGACATGACCTGCACTGATTTTTGAATCCATGATTTTGATCCTGCACAATGTCGGCAGGTGCAGGAGTTTGCCCGGCAGTCGGTGGTTAGTAGGGCCCTGTGGCACCAGTGTACGGCAACCTTGCTTCTGTCAATGAGCCCCAGGAAAGATGTGGCTACAATGTAGTTTGTCATCATCATTGTGTGAGTGTATGCGTGAATGGGTGAATGACTGAATGTAGTGTAAAGCACTTACGTCAAGTCTCCCAACTTAAAAAAGCGCTATATAAGCACAGGACATTTACCATGTTGGAACTATCGGCCGTCCTCTGACTGTCTGCTCTGTGTATGATCAAGCCTGTCTCATTGATTACTGTCTCAAGCCTGTCCACCTATCGTCTCTTGCTGGGTATAGCCTGCAGTCTGCACATCTAGCCTTCTAGTTCTCTCTAGACATTATCTGTCTGCACTAGAATTCTGATATTTTGTTCAACAAACTTTTTAAAAACACAACACAGCGACTGGCTCAAATAATGTTTTCTTCCAGGCCGATTTGGACAAAGAAGACACCTCTTTGAATCGTAGCATAGGATTGACTGATATAGGCAGTTAAAAAACAAACCTTGGCACTGAAAACATTACATGTGACTTAGGCCCTGTCATGTGTTAATTAAAAGGCAGATCACAAATGCTGAAAAGGCTTTTATTCTTAAACAAAGAGTATCCATACATGTATAATTCATAGGCTACACATTTTGTACATACTGTATGAACTCCAGGATTTCAAACCATAGTCCAACTGATTTAATGAGGGGGGATGGGTACAGACAGAAAAGGGATTTAAAGACAGTTTTACAAATTAGACAAGTTCATTAGTTTTGTTTCATTAAAAAATTCTAATTGCTCTGATGTTAAAGCCTGGAGAAAAAAATAAAAAAGCATGATTACAAACATAATTGAATAGAATTAGAGAATATCAAGTAGTTCACATAATGAGGAATTGAAAATAAAAACCAAAATACACTATTCTGTATTTACATCCTTCTGGCCACAACTCGGTTCTTTGCATGAAAATACATATTATTTTATATATATTTTTTGTTTCTTTGCTGTTGTTTTTTTTTAGCTTTATAATCGGAATTGACAATGGCCTTTTCTTTGCTTGAGCACCTATTTTGTGTGTGCCTTTTACTTTAAGTTTATGTATTTATTTAAAACTGTATCTTAATGTAAACATTTAAAGGCAAGTCAACATTGACCAGAATGATTAAAAAATATATCATTTTGTTTTTAGGTTACATTCCAATTCCACCAAAAAACATCTGATCAGAATAAAGCATTAAAAACTGAAAATCCATATTAAAACGTTCATAATGCATTTATTGTCTCAATACAGAGTAAATGAAACAAAGTACCATTGCTGAGACAGTTTCCAAGGAAATGCTTATTAAACCACAGAAAGACGTTGGCAGAGATTCTGATTCATATTTAGGTTAAGAATATTGTTGACGGTCTGGATGCAGGGGATGTTTTTAAAGTTAAGATGTGAAGGAAAGGGCAAAGAAAGAAGGATTACTCACTCCTTCTGCAGGCAGCATGCATGCATTCATGCCTACAGTGTTTGTCTGTGCATGTTTACATGCGGTTTTGATTATGTTAGTTCTTGCGTCTTCTGCATGGAAATCAACAATAACATTATGACCCAAGGGAGCCTATTAAGCAGAGGCCTCTCTATTGTGTTTGTGTTTAAAAATAGGAGCCATGTGTCTAAGTGATGGGTGAACTTCTCCAGTTTACTCAGAGGGACTCAATTAAAATGAGCCCCCCTGTCCAGCCCCCCTTACTTCCTTCACCTGCACCATAATTACTCAGGTGCAGACCTGAAAGATGGTCCACTTAACGTTGCTCTTGTTGTGAAGACTTGCTTCCAATTATTTAGTCAAACTGTGGTTGCTCGACTTGCTCAAGCTCTCTTAACATAAATCATTGATGGCAATAAGACTTTTTTAGAGCTTGATGTGAAGTTGAGTTCAAATGAATATAGTGAAAAGATTACATAAGCAGTGGTTAGGTGGAGAGTAGGAAAAGGTTCAGGAAATTCATTTTAGTACATAATTACACAAGAGACAGTGTCAGGGTTAAAATGTTTTTTAGAAGCCTAAAAAATGTTCTCTCTTTTTATTGATTTTACAAAAAAAAATGTACAAATTTATTTCTCTACCAAAAACTTTTTGTTGTATTGGTGACTCAGTTTGATCAGCAAAATGCACATGATACATACATAGGTTTACATTTATTTATTGATTATTTATTTATTAATAATATTTAATCATTATTTATTATCTTATTTTTATTTTTCTAGTTTTTTTATGTTTGTGGCTAAAAGGCTAATGAAAACTCAATTTCCTTTTTTAGGAAATTAGAAATTACGTAAAAGAAAAAACTCTTAGGCAATGAGTGGGTGAAAAGAGCTGACTTTAAAGTTATCCAGCAGCAGACATTCATGGGGTTCTTCACTAGAAAACAAAAACCAACAAAGGATTTTGTTAGAAAATTGGATATTCCGCAGTTGGATAGTTGTGTTCTATTATCTGATTAGAAGGATGAGTGAAAGGAAAAATACAGTGGTTAAGAAGTAAATGAGCAACAGGAATAACAGGGTCACAAGAGTCAAATCTTAATACACATGTATGCAAAGTGGGAATAACTGTTGAACTCCTGAGGTTATCCCACTCCAGGCAAGTAAAAGAAGGACTGATTTCAAGGTTCAAATGCATTTCATAGTTACAAAAACTATCAGAGGTAGATAGGTACCAAACAAAACTTCCTCAAGTTCCATTATGTAGAGTCCACACTCAGTGATGATTTATAGAGCCATGCTGTTGTTGGTCCACTGTGCTTTTAAAGGTCCAAAGTTGATATCTGTTAAAAGAAAGAAAAAACACTTCATGTAGATCCTGATTTCAATTTTCAGCAACACAAAGTACCTGTACGTACAACCAAAAGTAACAATCCCTTTAATAACCATGGCAACACTTTGCTTCATTGGTCAGCAGGCAGAACACAAAATCAGTGAAGCATTGTCAACGGTAGATAAGAGGCACCAAACCCAACAATGCAGTCAAGCTAATGGCTGCTGAAACATGGGCTTTAAATATGTTTGCTGAGACACAGAATAATACTGTACATATTAAACCACATTGATGCAGTAGTTCTGCAAAGATAATCTCTGAATAAATATCCAGTGCAGTGCATGAGCATACATTTCAATAGGGTTTATTGCTCACAAGTATGTATATTCAAATTTTATAAGTAAATGAAATGTAGATATATGAATTGTAAGCTGTAATCAGTAATACTACAGGAAAAATGCTTGAAATGTTTCACAGGATAAATTAGGCTCATTCTTTGGGACTGATTACTGTTATACATTAACCTTGAAACTGATTGTGTGATTTAATGAGAGTTACCTATACTACAGATCAAAGAATTTTACTTTACATCAAAGCACATCTATACAAGTTTGAATTATTTCTTTTTTCTTGCATTGCCATTCTGATTGTGAAAGAAACTTACTGGGGAAAAAAATTCTAAAGATGTAAGAAACATTTAGCTATCACCACCATCCAGAAACGGGTGGATCCTGTTTACCTTCATGGTTTTATACGTGTTTCATTGGATGTGCTTTGATCCAAAAATGCAGTGCAGCGTGCTATCACAGTGGGACAGCAGCAGAGACCTGTCGCTGGAGTGTACCACCAAAATGACTTCATGCTAATTGGACTGTCAGCATGTTCATTACAAGACCAGAGAAAGCAGGACAGAGGAACTGAGACACATTCTGTTCGGGCAAAAACCCAGCCTAAAATGTTTTGGTGCTGCATAGAAGCTCGCTCAAAAACAGGGAACATAACAGAGATGACAGGCTTTCTTATCTTCAACATTGCACAGAGAAACAGTATGAGATTACTGGCAGCCAAATAGAGGGGGATAAATCTAAATGACTTCAAATCAATTCCTTAAGTTATCATTTGTGTGTGGGGAGGTGCACATGAGTGTGTGTGAGTGTGTGCCTGTTTTGAATATCTCAAACTGAGTTTTTTTTCTTCTTCTTTTCTTGGCGATGAGCAGCCACGCATAATGCATACAACAAGTCTTTCTGCATAAGCATGGCTAAATACAATTTGTCAATCAAATGTCAGCAGATCGTCTTACAAGAATACTCAGAGGCATGGATCCCTTTCTGGAACAAAAGCAATGTTGATGTTATCTGCTGTCAGTCTAAGCTGTGCATTACAGTAAGCAATGGGCCACATGTAAGCTCAAGCCCATTCTGTCTCTTTGTATAAATTTGATAACACTTTCTACCATTTACTGGGATTACTAAAAGTAAAATGCATTTTAAATGGAGAACTAATCAGAAATGATGGTTTAATATTGGGTAAAGATAGACATACAAAGATTTGGCTAATTTCTTTTTTCTTTTTATTTTGGGAGGGGGTGCTTTTACAACAACAATTCTGGGTGAAATGTATATGTCATAGACCATCGCAAAGTAACAGATCATTTGGGATCGAAGTATATATGTGGTTTTAATGTTCATATTTTATTTTTTGTTAATGTTTGCATTTATCTTCAGCCCCTGTTGACTGAACAACTCTATCCTTTCTGGTGGAATTGAAATTTCCAACCAAATTCTGGAACAAGGTAATATTGTACAATTGAACCACTACTGAATTTGATGGCCGACACACAGAGCAGCAAGTATGGCTCAAACATGGCACTGTAAAACATGGTGGAATTTTATAAGTTGTTTTTTTTTTCTTGAAGAAAAGACAGGGAAACTGGTCAGAATCGAGAAACAATTCCAAACTTGTAACGGTTCCCCATCCAGAAGGAGAGTGAACCTAAAATTCAGCTCAAGTTATAATTAGATCAAATGATAATCATTAAATAGTGTCTCTATAGAAGACCTAAAAAAACTTCAAATGGAAGGAGATCTGGCAAAACTTGCAAACTGATGTTCACATATTGTATAAACCAGTTACACAACTCCAATCCAACTTTATTTAGAAAGCACTTTAAAATTTATAGATTTGACCAAAATGATATACAGTGCTATACAGTGCTATACAGAACTGTAAAATCTATAATAAAAGTAAAATAAAAGTAATTTAAAATAATGTATCACATCATACTTCATTATGATGAAGTATGACAAAGAACGCATAGAAGAATGGGCAATATTTTAAAGTCAAAATGCAAAGATATACCTCTTTTAAGGAGATATACCTCTTTGGGGTAAAAATACATTTGCAAGCCACTTGCATTTGACTAGTATTTGCAAATAAAACTGATGCATGTTTATTTACTCCATAAAATTTAAGTGAAGTTAATTTTGTTTCTCGCATTACCAGGACCTTATTTTCAAACAGCTTCACAGGCCTGGATTGGGTTTATGTGTAAGTCATTATTTCAATTAAAGTGTGCCACATCACTGAACAAATATAAAAAAAATTACACAGTCCCCAAAAAAACCAAAGTAATTTAATACAAGTTGCTCTTTACATTGCAAAATAACTGAAACTAAAAGTGTCTCTGAACCTTCAATCCGTCTATACAGTGTATTTTTTTGGCCATAAATAGATCTTAGTATCCTCCAATCCCCCGTTTCATCCTGTAAAGATGGGGTACACTGTGAGCTGGTTTCTGACTGATCACTGGGCAGCAGAGAAACACGATCGACTCACTTTCAAACATACTAACAATTTAGAATTTCCAAATTACTAAACATACATTTTTTAAGAAATACTAGCTGAAGAGAATTCCAGATGAATCCTATGTCTGTGAGAAAACAAAGGCCTTTGTTGCAATTCCATATTAAAACCTTTTTTTTTTTTTTTTTTTTTTTTTAGGCAAATAATCTGTTAAAAACTGTTATTTTTAAATGTCACATACTGTAGCTGGGCTCATGTACAGTGAATGTCATATACTGTAGCTAGGTATATATGCATATATAACATGTTTTTAACACTTTAAATTTCATTTAACAGGATATAAAAGTTGACCAAAATAAAAAGAAGACAGGCAATTCTCAACTAATCCAGTTTTAGGTGTGTCGAAGTTCTAATTATTTGCTTGTGTATTTCCCACAAGCCATTATTGATCAGTAGAAGTTTAACACACCCTACCAACAGAAAGGTAGCAACGTTTTTCACTGACTCACTGAAAGTGGAATCTGTTTTGCTGCACAGGCCCTCCTTACTTACAGCTTACACTAAAGGACACAAGACATTTAATTTGCAGATAGAAGCTCACAGCAACCAGTGGGAATCCACTTTCCAACTCCCACACTTGAGACTCAAATGGCATTACTAACACTGTAATCTAATCACAGGCCGGTGTGGTAATGGTGTCCTCAGCTCAAGCATCAGGAAACTCCTGGGCATACAAGCAATTAATTAAGTTAATTGCCTGGTTCACTTAATTGATTACCTTGTTATTTTTGCTAGCCTTGATAAGGCTCCATTGCGCGGTGAGATAATGTAGACATAATGTGGGCATTAGCCTATAGGCTGCACTGGCTTCAGGTAGCATATCTGCCTCTTTCCAGGTTCCTCACATGATACCGAAATACCAAAGTGTGCTGGGTTTGCACTACAAGGGTAATTGATGCCAAATTGCCTTTTTCATTATTATAATGCATAATTAGTTTTGTTTATAAGCCATTAACCCAATGCATCCGGTTCAAAAGAAAATTGATAATAATGTTTGAGAGTCTGGTCACCAAGCTACACTAGAGTCACAGAGATAAAGGTTGAGGAAAGAACATGTCATACAGCAGAGGTACATCATGTTACAGTTCAGCAAAAAACTGAGCCTAGAACACAATAGTTGTACATTACTACACAGTGTCTGACAGCAGTTTCTACACTGCCATCATCAGCATGAATGTCACTGATTTCAGATGCATACATGCAGTCACAGACAATAAACATTTGCAGCCTCACTGATCCCTTTTAATTGTTTAAAGTTGCATAGAAGCAGCATTTTCTGGCAATAATAAAAGCATATTTAAATTTGTCCAGATATGTACATGCTCTTATTATCAGATAATCATTTTTAGCATAAATTGAATTATTTTGCCAATATGGCTCCTAAAGGAGCCAAAAGCCTATTTCAGATCTATCTTTTTTTTTTTTCTTATGGTCCAAAGGATGGGAGAGAGAGAGAGAGAAGATACTGGATGGTTCCTGAAACGCATTCATCTGCAGAGTCAGATAACCACAAGCTAACGAAGGCCCATTTTATGTTTTGGGACTGTTTTAGAGTTACCAGTGTAACCGAAGCTAGGGGTTTCATGTTTAACGGTCACTACCTTTGATGTACTGTTTCATATGCTTGGAAAGTTGCATTCAGTTTATTGGTGTTAATAAACTGAATGCAAAGATAAGTGTCTATAAAATAATGTCATGCAGTGACAGAAAAAGATTAAAGCTCACAATAACCTATCTTGTATTTAAAGCACTGATCACCTCTGGATAGCCCGCAGCAGCACTGTGACATGGAGCTTAAACAGATACAGGAGAATTCCCGTTAAAAGGTCTCATGCATGAAGCTAAGACAAATGCTGCAACTTTTATACCCTCCTTGGTTTCACTATCCCAGTTAGATGCTCTAAAAACCTGCTGGTGGCAAACATTGTGGTTAAAAAGCTTTCTATGACCCAAACTAAACCTTAAACTTTTAGCTATATTAAATTCATATAACTGCTTGATTTCTCAAGATTTTAATACATTCTAAAAATGCTTCTCCATATTTTTCTAAGACCTAAACCCTAAGTTTATTGTGATAACTTACAAGTTTTTTATTTCTTATTTTAAGGGCTGGTTTTATTTTTATTTATTTTTTTGTGAAAACTGAGACCTGCTGGCTTTTTTCCCTGAAAGCTGAGGATGTCCTAAAATGCACACACCGTACAGATCGTTCTCTTGGATTAGGAGAAAGAACAAAGTAATCCGTAACTAGGAGGTCTGTAAGTTTAACTGTGATCCGGAAGGAGAACAGAGGAAGTATTTAAGACAACTACCAAGCATGTCGGTGTAATCATAAATTGGTTTGGGTCTGTTTATCCATGAGTGGTGCTCTTGCTGCAAAATTAATGAAATAAGAAAAAACTAAAACTGAATTTCTCAGACTTTAATTCAAAGCAGCAGATAGAGCTCACAAAAATGGAAAAAGTTACGTCTTACAGCACCTCGGTGATCTTTAAACATTCACATCAGGCTAAGTTAACTTCCAGGCATGGGCAAAACCTCAACCCTGTTGAATGATTGGGTTTTTGTGCTGGGATTTCAAACAGTTTAAACAAATTTGGTCCTTCCAAATAATGGTGAACTCAAAGAAATATAACGGAATGTTATTCAAGGCTCCAAAAACAATGTGGTTTTATTGCAATTTGCCTAGGAATGTTTATCCAAATATCAACATCGGGATACATTCATACTTCCTGTTCGGGTTAAAGAAAGAAAATATGCTGTAATCATTGACCATGGGTCTTGCATAACTATATGTATCATAAGTTTGAAATGATAATGATGAATGCATGCAAACTTCTGAGCAGCACTGTTGATCATTAAAGCCAGAAGCATTTCTCAGTGGAATGAATTAGCCTCAGATTTGGCCTCGGACGGCTGCCATTTTAACTTGACTTTAGGGTAGGGCAGCCAGCTTTTCTCTCTAGCCATATCCACTCTCTCCGTTACTGTCCTCTCTTTTTACCGTCCTCTGTCTTTGTTCCCTGTCTGACACAACCCAGCCACGCCCCTTGTCCACACTTCCTCACTTGTCTCGATTCTGTTCTTCATCTCACACTGTTCCTCCTTCCTCTCTTTCTGCCAGATTTCTCAGTGCTTTTGAAGGATGACTCTTCCTCCTCGCCTCAGTGTGTTACCTCCCTAGTCTCAATCTTTCCTGACTACTCTGACCTTGTTAGAAGTTGATAATTAATGATAACCAATAAAGGCAAATGTTTGCAAGGGCAGCTGTATGTGCATAAACATTTCATCGGTAGTGAAACAAGCTGAGCTGCTGTTGGGAAAATATCACCCTCTCATTTCAGTTTTTACTAAAAGGGGATTTCTTTCTAAAAGTTCTAACTCAGAAAACTTTTTCTGACATTTCAGAAAAGCTTTCTGGAAAAGGAAGCATTACCCACGACCCAGGCACACCTTGATTTTTTTTACACATCTTATAAAAGCCAATTAACATACTCCATCATGCTTCATGGCACCATTAAATGAGCTCATTAAAACCTTTAGGATTACAAATCAAAGTAATTGCCAATTAGGATTTACCTAATTGTTAAAATCTTCAAGGATCGGATTCCTTCTCGCTATGTTTGTGGCACTGCATGGAGCCATAGCTCTGTATACTTGTTTATCGGTGGCACCATTGTGATGATTGATGTGCACAAGTGGAACCAGCCGGGACCGCATTTTGATTTACTCCACACAGTAAATACTACCGCTGAGGCAGAAAGGAAAAGGGAGTGCAGTGACTGAAAGAGCTAAACTTGCGTCTTTATCTGTAAATTGTGCCGACATGGTACTTCCCCTCTGCTTTTAAACTAAAGCCTTGTGATTTTCTATAAAAGTGATAAAAAAAAAAAATAACATTCGTGGGTTGAAAGATTAATTACAGACTGCTTTACAATGACTCGTTAATCCTGGATGGGCTCAGAGCTGCAAAAATTACTGTAAATACTTGCCAAACCAACATGGCATTTTCTAAAAGTAAACAGTTACCGTAGCTTATATTTTCCATGTTCAGTGTCATTTTTCTCCAAAAAGACAACAATTACAAGAAAGCTGCTTTGGATAACACTGATGGATTTGCCAAGGTAGATTCCAGTGCTTATTATTCCCTTGTTAATTACATGACAACATCATTATGAATAACTTTATTATATTCTCTCTGATGCTGGCTGCACAGTGGGGCCATTTGTAGCACTGTTGCCTGGCAGCAAGAAAGTGTCCATGTTCTCTCTGTACATGCCTGGGTTCTTTCTGGGTACTTCGGCCTCCTCCAAATGTCCAAAAACATGACAGTAATGGTGATTGTGTATCTCTGCCCTGAACAGGTCACCAAGACTGGCAACCTGACCGACAAGGAGTAGAAGATGGATGAATTTCTCTCTCTTTATAGCCTGAAATTGATGACTGTATGTACACATATCCTTATTGGGGAGTAATTATCTCCATGTGATGGGCTGAGCAGTGAGGACAGTCAGGCACAGGTGTATATGGAAAAAACAGGGTTCTTTTATTTAACCCAAAAAATATAAAACATAACAAGTACCTATTTATTAAGTATTTCTTCTCTAAGTGCACAGTTTTTATACTGTTAAAACACTTTACAGTAGTGTTTTATTGTTTGTCTTTTAACTCTATGTTATTCTTATACATTTTTCTAATGTCCATATTTTTGTGACCCACATTGGGCAAAACATACAAAAACTTAACTAGACCAAATAAAGTAAAACCCCATTCCCCCCCTCCATTGCATTGATGTGGTACAGTCCAAATCATTGGCCACCTGCTGGTTCCTCAGCCAAGGGACTGGAGCAACTGCAAAACTCAAACAGAATATAAATTAAACACAATCATAACAAAAACAGGGTAGACTAAAGAGTGTGCACTAATTTTGGAATACAGTGTAATGGTGATGAATAAATTCCGAATAATGAGATGGCTCTGTAAAATGAAACCCTGTATAAAAAAAAAAACTATATTACATAAATTGTGTTTGTTACCAAATCTGTGCGGCTGTAAATGCAACCATCACATTCCACTAATGATTAGATGCATTTTCATAAGTGAAGAATTTCATATTATTTTATACATTGGGCTGGTCACCTGTATGCAAAGTGCCATGACTGTCTGCCATCTTGAAAGTACAGATGCCACGAGGGATTAAATAATATGTGTGTAATAACAATGTTTCCCTTTGCTGGCAGTTCAGTGTGATTGAGAGGCATCACTAAAGATCATTTGGAGACACTAACCCAACAACTGAAAGTCTGCACTACTGTCTGCACTACTGCACCACAATGTAGGACCAGGGATATGCAGCAGCAGCACAAGAAACAGTTTCACCATCCACAAGAAAGCAAAAATAAGAACTTAAAAGACAAAGAAAGGGGAGACATTAAAAAAACGAGGGTAAACATGAGACAAGCCTTTCAGGTGGAAGGAGCTAATGAAGGTAAAAAAAAAAAAATGAAATGCACACTGAAGTTGCCATGTTTCTACTTGACAAGTTAATGGATAACATAACCAGACTAATTAGTACGTAGCTGTGTTGTAGTTCACTGTTGACATTTCGGGAACAGTTTTTGTTTGCTGTGAAGTTGTAGCCACGTTTTAACTGACACAACTACTTTTAATCTCATTATTTACTTATTTATTTCTGACCTGTATAAAATTACACTAGTACTAAAACACAGTTTGCATTTTCTAAGACATCCCAAACCTCTTCACCTGAGTTAAAACTCAAATATTAGATGAAAAAGTTACTTCTTCGTTGTCGAGGCTTTTCGACACACGGCAGCTGCTGATGCTGCAATATGTGTTTGAGGCAGTGAAGCACAAGTACTGTTTGTTTGTTTAAGTGAGTGAAATGCTCCCATTTCACTGCTAGATGGAAGTTTTCTCACACAATAATATATTAAATGTGTATGCTGATGAAGGTTCTCAGTCATCCAGGTCATAGTCTTTCCGTAAAAATTCAAAAAATATCCACTGGACTTGGCAAAAACAGGGTAGACTAAGGGCCTTGTATTGCTTGGCTTCCAAGCAATACAAGGCCTTGTCCATATAAGACTCAAACTCACTGCGGATCCAGACATTTGAATTGAGAAAGCTTCCTGGAGAGGTGGCGAAACGTCTTCAAATCTTGAAAACCAAGTCCAGTGGATATTATTTTGAATTTTTACGGAAATATTAAATGTGTATGATTTATTGTTCCTATTAATTCTTAGTAAGATGTCCTTTTTAACTCTACCCTTCCTGACCAATCAGAAAATGTATTTAATTTTAACAGTAAGCTTTCATGACAGAGTTTTAAGAACATATAGTTGTAACTGATTGTTTCAGGGGCATTATTGCTAAGAGGACAGGTCATTTCATGAGGCTTTCTTTTGCTACTTTGATGTTCAGATATAGTTGTGCATCTGCATCTCTTAACTAATAACTTACTCAAACAAAGTAAACAGAAGCCTGTAGTTCCCTGAGAAACTTTTCAGGCTCTTAAAGCAGTCTATTTTATTTAGCGGGAATCAGAACAGTACACACAAATACACACCACACATTTCAGATTTTTGTATGAGTCATCTTCCATTTTCTGCAGAGGAGAGGCAAATATTTCCATTTGAGATTCTTCTTAGAGAGAGATTCTGGCTAGAAAAGACAACAAAAAACAATAAATAAATGACACAGTCACATATAGAAGCATTTCACCCTTTTACTGGTTTAATAGAATGTATACAACAATTATAGAGATCCTATCCTCTTTATATCATTCATTCATGTATTTATATTAATGCATTTTTAAAACATAGTTTAAACTCTGATCCAGCCTCCATGATAGAAATTGCTGCTGACAATCCCCCCCGAACTAATACTCCAGTTTTCAACCTTAGATCTTTAGTTGAAGTCATGCAGGCGACTCTAAAGTCAACACTTAAATCAAAAGGTTGGCTTTCTCTTTTATTAAATCCCCCTTTTCCGAAGATGTAAGACTGAAAGAATCATAAATCTCTTCTAAATCTTTTCTTTAAATCCAGTGGGAGGCTGTAATCATCTGAACAAAAGCTTATAAGCCATCACAAGCTGTCAGTTAAGCATAGCTGTGGCTCAACTGTCCAACACCTCCCCCATACAACCAGAAAAGTTCGCTTTTATTTCACACTCTGATTATAAGAAATTTTAGGGCACTTTCCTCATCGTACATCAAACACCTTGTTACGTTGCAGCATGATACATCTAAGTTCCCCGGAGGTTAGCTTTGTAAGCAATAGCCTCAATGAAACATTCTGACCATTTAAATAGCCCTGTAAATCAAATTTGGCCACAGGGAGTTAGAAGCCCATTTTCCTTGCATCTATCACAATGCGTAGAGCTTTGGAACAATATATTTGACATGCCAATGGGTTTCTCTAAATTAACTGAAAGGGGCTTGATGGAGAACTGCCCTCAGTGGAATGTTGCGGGTTAATTTCTTCCCTCCCACTGAGTTATAAAGGATGAATTTATCAGGCACAGCTCCTTTAGACAGCACAGGCTTCCCAGTGAGAACTGCCTGTCTGGCTCATGTGGACGGGTTATCTCATACACTCTGAAATATTCATTAAGTTTTGCTCGAGCATTTGTCTGTGTTGCATCTAAAAGGGTCTTCTCTCACTTACAGCCTCTTCACAGTTCCTTCCATGCTGTTGTTTCCACTTTGACATTTCAGATATGTGCTTAATAAAGCTATGTGAAGATGGTTGTCTGGTAGGCTAAAAACTATGCAGGCATTTTTTTTTCTTTTTGGCAGACTAGTGCTCACACTGCTTGACTGTGGATTTAAAATCCTCTTGTGATAGAGTTGCTTACTTTTGGCTGAAAATAAGCCCTTAAAATATTTAGCCTCTTAGCAGGCATTTAGACTTGATAAAACACATTTATTAAAAATCGAATTCTTTAATTAACTTTGAAGTTTTACATATTCAGAAAAGGCTGCTAAGAACAAATTAAATAAATTTTTTTCCTCAACTATTTTACATTTTTAAGAACAACTCTAAGTAGAGCAAGATTATAAATGTCAAGAAAAATAAACACTTTGTTTTCAAAATGCAAGAAGGTGCTGTAGTCAGAGAGCTGAGCTGCTAAAACACCCTCATTATATTGAAATGTGGTAGTGGCAGTATAATGCTGTTCGGAGGATTCGGAAGCAACATGGAAGGTGGCGGTAGTTGGCAGAGATAAAAAAAAACAAAAAAACAGCTCTAAAGTGGCAGAAGTGCATTTTTATTTGCTTCCAGTTGCAGATTAAAATATGTTCCACAGTTTTGACCAACTAAATGCAAAAAAAAATTGCATCTTGATTTTAGGATGGCATAGTTTTCAGAGACATAGGCTCATGGCTTATATGGACATGATCTATTCCCTTAGATTAGTCTATTTAACAAGTAAATAACAGTAATACACCATAATGAATTCCTGGGTGTCATGAAAACCCTTTGATTATTTACATTCAAGCACTAATAATACCACAATATACCCATTGTGATTTTAGGTTAATTTAGGTTTTGAATACATATTAAAATGGCACAGACTTGCAGACTTAAATAAAAATTTAACCTTCACATTAATGAAGTCCATATTATAAAGAAATAGCTAACAGAGAGATATACAGCATAATTGTGCAGCAGAAGGAAAATAATGCAGGTAAATGTAAAAAAAAAAATTTTTTTAAAAAGAAGAAAAAAAGGGAATATGACACATTTTGCAATGCACCATAGAACAGTGAACTGTTCCAAACCATGAGGCAGTTTTTTTGTTTTTCATTTGAATCACAGCCAGAGTTATGGGAAACAGCACACTCAGTCACCTGATCTTTGATGTCCTCTACTGCAGCTGCAACATGGCAGCAGTAATAGAAAACTGTAAAAGGCTTGTACGTGATGACAGAGTAATATCAGCTGATTTAAACTGTGGCAGACCTTGTAGACTTATCCAGTCATAATAGCTGAGACAAATGCAGGTGTAGGAGCCAATAGACTGAGGTCAATAATCTTTGTTTATTGCCTTCATTACAAGAAAACTGAAATTGTTAATAAAATCGATCCCTTTGCATGTGAGTAAAAGAGCTCAGAATGTAAGGCTCCCTGCTTTCTTTGGATTCAATTACCTTGCTAAATTTGCAGGATAACAGTCACACAGGTATTGATTGTAAGCGGTGTGGGATTTTGAACTATTTTTTTTCTTTTAGCTGCGGTATATGACAACATAAGGGAGAGGCACAGAGTGGGAGACCAGCTGCAAAGAGGCAAACAGAATTACTATGTGGGATTCATTTCAATGGAACTAATATTAGCAGTTATACTGTTGGGCAAATGTGCTTGTACAGCGTCTCTGCACACAAAACACACACGAACAGAGTAATTTGAAGTCCTTCCCAGAGACCAACGGCTGCATGCAATGCTGTGGAGAGGCGTGACCAGGATGAGACTAGCCTCCCACAAATGACCTTGAATACAAATGGGGCTGACAAATGGTTCAGGGGGGAGTTAGATCAGGACTACCCAGGTCTGGATAATTATCAGGTAACTAAGTTTGCACAAATCATTCACCAAAGCCACAAAGGCCAGTGATTGAAGTCGCTACAGCCAGGTTGACTGCTAATTAACATGGAGTGGTACAGCTGGTTGATCTCGAGAAGCTTAAAATCAAATGGGTAGGAGGGCATCTGTAACACTTTCACAGCTACAGTGCCTTGTTAAAGTATATAACTTGAACATTTTTCACATTTAATCTCAAAATAAGTATAAACTTAGGGGTACATTGGGGGAATCTTAGCAAATGGAACAACAGAAAGTGGTGCAGGATTGTTATGTAGAAAAGATACGTGGTCTTCAAAGTTTTTCAAAAATAAATCAGAGTGCACCATGCATTTGAATTGGAATATCTATAAAACTAGAATAACCATACGTCCATCTATCCTTTATTTATAATTATGCCATTTTAAAATTTTGATGGTCTAGGTTTTTTAACCTATCTAGAAGTAGACCTCTAACCCTATTTTTTGTCTTTTGGAGCCTAAAACATGTGTCTTTGCTTTACATTTAACTCCCTCCATGTTGCAATGAGCTCTAACCAGCATCCATGTCCCTGCTGAGGATAAGGATGTTGAAAGCATGATTCTAAGGCTTAACCATGTGTTAAGGTGGGTTTATGGAGTAACGTTTAAAACCCTAGAAAGAGTTTTATTTGTAAAAGGAAAAAAACATTTAAATTTCATGGTTGCAGTTTGTAAAATGTGGAAAAGTTTAAGAGTACTTACTTTTCAAAACTGTGCAACATATATATGTGGCTTTAGATATACTGTCCACCAGCCTGGATAAAGCTTTTCAATTAGCTCTCCATTCAATTTCTGTACCCACTTCATAATGTTTAGGGTCTTAGGTTAACTGTTGGAGTCCATTACAGCTTTAGTCTTTTTGCAAAAGGCTGGATACAACATAGACCAAACATGCACACAGAAACAAGGGCAATTTAGTTCCCAATTAACCTCATATGTCTTTTTTTTTAGACTGATGGAGGAAGTTGGAGCACACACAGAAGATTCACCATGAACAAAATATGCAGACTCCCCCTATAGAAGAGCTCAGTTATTAAATGAGGCAGCCGCTTTTTACCTGGATGAAACAACAGCGCCAACTACTGGATCAATCTTACAGCCAACTTTTCAATAATGCTCTCCAAACACAAAGCAGATTTGCAACATTTCATTTCCAGCATGCCTAAGCACCAGTGCATCCACAGAACCATTTTCATCAAAACATTTTAATGGAATTTATCTTAAATACCCATCTTTATGTACTTATCGATAAAGCAAAAGAGGGTAAAATAAACACAAATAAAATAGTAATCTCTCTAAGCAAACAGAACAAAGCCTTTCTTTTCCCAGGGGTTTAATGTGTCCATTGTCTCAGGTAAGGAGTTTCTCTGCAGACTGTTTGCCAGTCTTTGTTTGGTCACACTGCCATCTTCTGGTTCAGAAATGATTCAGCCTATGCAAAGAACGAGCCTCACACAGAACTGTGTGTATGTGGTTCATAACATTTGCACCACTGCTTAATCAAGCAGTTAATAAGCAATAAGACTTGAGGCTATTGGTGTGAGTGTTTCTGTCAAAACTCATGAGACAGAGGGAGCCCTCAGTATAAATATTTATGCCTGCCAAACAGATCAATGGCAATTAAAAAGGTCAAGGGCAGATGATGATGAATGTTGGTTGTATGTATTGATGAAATTTGACCACAATAATGACTTACAAATGACAAACTTACACACAAGCTTCAGACAGAAAAGAAAATCAAAGGGATTAATTCATTGATCACGCTTAATCCGTCATAATTAATTCCATAGGAACAACTGTGATGAGAGCAAGTCTCCATTAAATAGATAAATTATTCAACAGGAGGATGTGGTGGACCCAAGACAAATGAGCTTGGGGCACTGCAGCAATGGCAGTCACGGACTGAAGCTAATTACAACCTTTTCATGGAAACAGAGTTTTATCTTATAGTTGTACAGAAAGACTAACAGGATATTTGAAAACAGAAAAAGGGTTTTCTTCATGACCTTCAATGATCACTTGCTACTTCATGTCAAAACTGCAATGTTTATTATGTAAGGACTTGTCCTATCCATTGATCAGATCGCCTCTGTATGGTTTGCTTTAAATCAAATAAATCTGGTTTATTTATATAGCACCAATTCACAACACATGTCACCTCAAGGATCTTAAGAGACACAATTCAACCAGATTATACAGTCATATTGATTCCAAGTTTTTTGTCTAAGGAAAACCCCCCATTGCATCGAATCATACACCTGACAGATATCCCTCACACCTACAGTAGAATGCTTGTAGCAACAGTGGAGAGGAAAAACTCCCTTTTAACAGGAAGAAACCTCCAGTTTAACCAGACTCATTGTGAGGAGCCATCTGCCAAAGATGACTGGGGTTCAAGGAGACAGAAAAGAAGAATAGATACAAAATACAACTGTCAACCAGCTCCACAGGTCCCCATCCAGGAAACACAAAGCCAGGCAGACGAGTTCCGAGCCAGCCCCCAAATCAAAGGATGAAAGAGAGCACATACAGTTAGTCACAGCAGGAAAAACAGGATTACACTGAAAAACAGGCCAAGCTCCAACATTTATAAACAAAGGTGTTGATGGCAGCAGCACAGCTGATATTTATCTCCAGGATGGTGTCACGGTCAAACAGAAACATACCAGATGAA
>NW_015150702.1:625647-628979 GCF_000732505.1 Cyprinodon variegatus
CTCCAGCAGTCTAAACCCATAGCAGCATAACTATAGAGATAGCTCAGAATAATCTGAGCCCCTCGAACTACAGGCTTTATCAAAAAGGAACGCTTTAAGCCTACCCTTAAAAGTAGACAGGGTGTTTGCCCCACGGACTAAAACTGGTAGATGGTTCCACAGGAGAGGAGCCTGATAACTAAAAGATCTGCCTCCCATTCTACTTTTAGAAATTCTAGGAACCACTAATAAGCTATGGTTCAAGCAAAAGAAACCATAGTATGATAACATAAATGTATCATTATAGCAGGGAACAGTCTGTGGATTAGCTGCTTTCAGGATGTACAGGTGTTTTAACAGCAGCCTTCATCTCTCTATACAATATTCAGTAGTTGCTTTCAGCAGCGTCAGCAGGTAGAATTGAAATCAGTATCTTCATAAAGCTTTTCAGCAGAGGGAAACAAGGGGTGTTCTTTAGACTTCATAATCCAGTTAACCAACTCAGCAGATGACATGGTTCCCCTAATCATCACAGATGGTGCAAACATCACACTGGACTTCTAGCAGCTTGGATTGACCTCAATATCCAAATTAAAATGCCACATGTTTTTATCTCAAGATTTTCAGCCTGCCAAGAAATATTTTGCTCTTTCTCTTTAGCCCAGAAATATACCCCCGGATGCTCTCTTCGTTTCAGAAGTGGCTTAACATAAGTGATAAAATAGTTGCTGCCATTTTCCCTGGTTTGTCTGTGCAACTCCACCCAATTCCTGCCAAGTTTATTTTTAACGACTTATTTTCTTTTCTGCCATAACAATTTCCTTCCACTCACCTTTCTATGGAAATCCTTGTGTATAGCTGAGAACAACCAGCTTTTAAGTAATGTCAAGTTTTCCCTTCTTGTGGAGGATGTTAACGACTGTCTTCTGGACAACCGTCAGGTTGTCAGGTCAATCTCCTACACCATTATTCAGGTTGTAACATTTCTATATATAAAACCAATTAGAGGAAAAACTATAGCTTCAAATATAATATAAGATGTAGAAACTTGTGATTAATTAGACCTCTCTGCCAGTAATATTATCCAGGAAGATTTATTTTCATTTCTTTAACATCATGTACAGGTGGATGTAGGCACAGGGTAAGACACACAGTGTTGGGCTCTGATATTGGATTTTTTTTTTTTTTAAAGTTCTGTTTCATGCCTCTGAAATATAAAATGTCCCTAATCAGGCAATCACTTTACACTCCTAAATATTAGGAAATTTACAAGGAAAACTGACTCAGAAGTAATGCTTCTATCAGCTTTTCACCCTTTCCATCACATCAAAATCATTTTATCTCCTAAATCAAATTAGTTTCATGATATCATTTTTTTCTGCAATGCATGTTGGGGATTTGAAGAAGATGAAGCTTACAAGAGGGCATTGATCTTTCCCATGAGCGATACAGAAAAGCACTGCTATATACATGCAGTTAGAGAACTATAAGCAACATTTCAATATGGACACATGGGATGGAAAAATAGGAATAGCTTGAAATTTTTGCAGAAATTACTTCAATCTAAGAAATTATACAGCATTCTGGATTGGCTTTGAGATAATATTCTGCTTGTAAACATCGGTCCAGTCCTCCGGTAATAGCTGTTTTCATCCCGAATTGAGTGGAGTACTAAAAGAAGGTTTCTCTGCAGAGCGGGCAGGTGGACTTGTTGCTGGAGGTGAACCATTTGTACTACAGAAAAAGAAAGAAAGAAATATTAACACCAGCTCTAATCGGGTGATTAAATTACATTAATACTCTCATATCAAATCTGCCTCACCAAACAGGCAGAGTGGAACTTCTTCTTGCAGGTACGGCAAGCCTTCTTAGGCAGGGAGTAGTTGGAGCCGTGGATGACAGAAAAGCAGATCATGCAGTCCTCGATGCCCTCAAAGCGCTTATCGACGTTGTTCTTCCACAGAGCCAGGCCCTCCATTATACTGCCATTCTAACCACACAAACAATTCTGCTTTCAACCACTAATCTCAGAAAATCAAAACACAAGGCACCTTAAAAACACCTGAGTGTTTAGTGCCTGAAGCGGATGTATTGATTGTTTTTCTACCTGATGTGTGAGGTAGGTGCTCAGCTGTAGCATCCAGTTCCTCCACTGCTGCACGGCTACGCCCACACGTCTCCCACTTTCCACAGCGATGGAGCCCAGAGGGTAGTTCTGCGGCAGCTGAATCACCAACTCGATGTAGATGTCGTCCACAGAGTAGGTAGCGATCACCTCTCGTGCTGCTGAGCGGGCCTTGACCTGAGGCAAAAGGATTAAAAAAGGCTTCCATCAGGTCAGATAATCAGGGAGCGATAATACAGTTAAAAACCCAGATCAAAATTAATGAACCGAGGGCTTTTTACACAAATGAGAGTTCATTAAATTTAATTGGACAAAAAATATTGAGAGCTTTTTCTTAAAAAAAGCAATGTTGCATCAGAAACTTTGCTTCAGTTTAAAGTTCATAAGAAACAAAGAAATGAGTGAGGAGTGATGGAAAATGGACGATTTTCAGCTTAAGCTTCTGATTAGCGTTTGGGAATGTTTCATCTTTTTTCAATTTGCGAATGCATTACCAAAGCAAGCAGATGATATGATATGAATATGTGGACAATAATACAACTCAAAGTGAACATGTTAAGCGTTGGTGATAAAGACAGAGGAAGTGTTGGGATTTTAGAAGTCACTTTGAAGAGTATATCTGCTGTTATTTCAAGTTGTGAATAAAACTCAGCAGAAAAAGAACAAAGAGAAATGAAAGGCTGAATAAGAAAAATAAAATGCTTTTATCTTATACCTGATATCAGCTGTATAACCACTTTATCTTTTTGAAGGATCTCTAACAAACACTGTCTGAGGTCACCTTTGTTCCTAAAACAATCATCAAAAGCTCATGGAAGGCTTTTTAACACAGACACTGTACACACAGGCTGTAGGACGTCTAGAAAAGTTATTCTAAAGCTGTTTTTTTCTGGCATCACAGCTCTTAAAGTGCAATCTGCATCGGCTAACATGCATCAGCAGAGTTTAACAAAATAAGGAGGTGAGAAATTGGTGACAAAATCCTGCTGGTTTCATTAGATGACTTAATGCTGTCAAGGGATCAAACTGTTTATTCTAGGAAAATAAAAAAGCTGCTTTAAAGTGCCGATTTTTTAAATATATATATATATATTAGTGCTGTCAAAATTATCGCGTTATTAACGCGTTAACGCGAGGCCATTTTAACGGCGATAATTTTTTTAACGTGACATTAACGCTATGTGGTTTTATGGTACAATTTTCCAAGTACATCCCGCTGCAGCCTGCG
>NW_015150702.1:630652-632611 GCF_000732505.1 Cyprinodon variegatus
ATAAACCTAGCATTTTCAAGTTTTAGTTTTGCCTCTCGTATAATGCATAATCTCCAGAAAGGAACAAGTAAAATGCTGATACACACGGTGTAATCATATTTTCCCAGACTGCTGAGTATGTCCCATGTTGACGTCAGACAAGCAGTTTAGGAGAGAACGTAAAAAGCTTACAATTGTCCCAGAAAAGTAAAAAATATATATTTACATGTAATTGAGCATTCTTTGGTGATTTAATGATAGAAATACATGCTTTTAGTACCATAATTACACTATTTATGGCAACCTGGTTGTATATCTGCTTTCAGATGCTCAAATGAGCTTATGGTATGGATCAGGTAGGGGTTATACAAAGCCCATTATAATACAACAGATGTACGTACATCTATTGAACTTGACGTTTTAATGCTTTCAGTCTAGAAAATGACTGTTTCCTAGCAAAGGCTGTTTAGAATATAACAAAAGCTCCATAGGGCTGTTTTAGCTGTGCAGATCACGCTGAGCCTGCTGACTTACAGTCATGCTGTCAAACATCTGAGTGCTGTCATGGACGGAGGAGATCTCCTGGGCTGACAGAACTGGACTGACATATTTGCTGGTGAACTTCTCCACGGCAGAGCTCACTCTCTTCTCCTGACTGTTCCACCACAGACGCACCATAGCAGGGAGGTCCTGCACTGTGCTGTAGTATACACTGCAGGCCAGGTGAGGGAGCTCCGACTCAATGCCAACACTCTCTGTAGTAAAGACAGAACACAAAGAATGAAATGTACTTTCCCTTTAATAAGAAAACAAAACATGACCTTATTTTTTAATAGGCAGGAATTCCTGAAAAGAAGCCAGTCAGAGGCAGTTTTCTTTCTTATGTTGGTTACGTCCTCAAAGTGACAAAGGTTATGGTGAGCCCACATAAACAGGTCCACACATGTAGGAGATAATCCACAGAAGCATAAAAAGGAAGGAGTGCAGAGAAAGAGCATGGAGTCATAATTGTGACATACTTGGGGCCCCATGGTATTAAATCTGTATACATAAAATGTTCAAAATGCACTTTAAGATGATTTGTTTGAGTATTTATTGCATGAACTCAGGATTCTGGGTTATTCGTTTCTAGGTTGGATGGAGAGCATCTGAATATTCCTTTCCAATTCTTGCCAGTGATTCTTTTTTATTTTAGGTCTGGCTTAGGATCATTGTTCTGCTAAAGGCTAAACCATCACCTCATCCACAAATCCTCTGACTGGAAAACGGATTTTTCTCCAGGACTGAAGATCATTCCTTCTTTCCTAGCATCGTGTTAGGGGGACGATTTACTGTATGTTTTAGTTAAAGGATGGTGTGATCTGAATGATGTACTGTGGTATTTTTTGGCACATATAGCTGTTGGCTCAATAATCACACTGTTGACGTTAATATCCACACTTTAATGGTCGCCATTAACAGTTTCCAACATGCGCTCCCGCGCTCATCACTCCACACCAACAAGAAGGAAACACAGATCTAGCCCCGCCTCCCATTCCTTACATCTCATACATGTACAGTCTGCTACTTACAACTTAACAATAGCATTTTGCATGCGGGCCGAAAACAGATTTTTGTCTTAATTGACAAGAGCATTTTCCATGCCGATGTGTTGAACAGCAAACAAGATTGCCACGTACAGAATGAAGATTATAACTGTATATCCAGACAGAGCAACTGTCTTAATTAGATTAACTACTGTGGAAAACATCAGTTCTGACGCAACAGGCCGCTAATATCAAGGTGTTATAAATTCACACATCATTGATCCTAACAATTGCTAGATCTTGCCAGAAGCCAGTAGGTGCAGAAATCAATACAGAAATATTTAGCACCAATGAAATGCAGTGACGTGTATGAAATCAACCAGAAACTGCAGGCTGCAGCAAAACTAACATGTCTGCACCGGTGGACGTGTCTGTAGGCTCCACTATTCAGCCT
>NW_015150702.1:635816-636810 GCF_000732505.1 Cyprinodon variegatus
CAAAACTAACATGTCTGCACCGGTGGACGTGTCTGTAGGCTCCACTATTCAGCCTACTTTAGCTGGAATACTCTCCATTTCTTGTTCTCAAAACATGCAAAAGGACACGATTTGTGTCTTTAAAGATGGGAAGATGCCTGCACATTCCTCCAGACCTGATTTGTTAGGAGTTTGATTTATCACTTAACTCCACTACTTGTGAAAACCAAATGAAGAATGCGATATGTCACAGCTGCTACTGCTTCTGTGATTGGTTAAAAGTTCGACATGGAGTCAGAAGCCACTTGGTGATTTACACAATCAGCCTGAAGAATTTTACTGGATGAACCTCCTTCTGCAAACACTCCACAGAAGCCTTTCCAGATAGATACTGAGTAGGATTAAAAATGAACTAAAGGATAAATCTGGTTTATGCCAGGTTAGTTTTGTCATGGTCATCATCCATTAAATCCTGATCTGCGAGAGACATGCACATCTTCAGGGCTTAAGCAAAATGAAAACCAGACATTTTAAGAGCTTTTGTTTTTAGTCATACAAAATAAAGTAGGACAGAAATCTTGATCTCTAAAAACAAAACATTAAATGCTTGAAAGATCATTATCTTTTTCTCTCTACTTTTACATGGACAGAGTTTGTGGTGTAATTTCTTATCAACAGATTCTTTAATGATCTTTCAGAGTTAGTATGGCCCTCATGGCTGTGTCTCTGAATAATGTGGTCCTTAAGTAGCCCATTTGTGATGAACAGTCATATCTTGGTTGGTTGATTTGTGCTGTTAGGTTGTTCAGATGAATATATTTAAAAACAGTAACAGTCATTTTCCCAACATTTATTAACTATTTTTCTTTTGTTGGCCCATCACATACAATCCAAAGTATTCGAAACATTTTGCAAAGGACTGTATATCCTGTTACAACTTTTAAGGAACGTGACAACCTCAGAAAGACACTAGGAGTCTGATCCTGACTTACTGTCAACTGTGAGCTGCAGGCTC
>NW_015150702.1:637454-645056 GCF_000732505.1 Cyprinodon variegatus
CCCGTCACACTCAGGCAGCTGTGGCATCACCCTGTATTGATAACAAAGTCGTTTAACAATGTCTGCTATAATTCAGCTAACATGAATAAAAAGGCTTCGACACATTCAACTTTCTTTTTTTTCACATTTTAACTCTAGAGATTTGACTCTTTATGTCACTTTTCAGACAGAATCAAACTTTTCACTGTAAGAAAGAGAAACCTTTACTTTTCCAGCATGTGGTGAACAGTTATCTGCAAAGGTCTGGCCTTAAACAGCAGCAGGGGACACAGGGTGTTCAAAAGCGTCTGCAGAGACTCCGGCAGGTTCGTCTTCTGGTCGGCGATGAATCGTGGTGGCAAAGCATTTTGGTTTAGCTGCTGCACTGGAATGTAGGTCAGAGCCAAACAAAGCGACTGCAGAACAGCCATGGGGAACACAGGGTCATCCGGTTCAGGAAAGGCCTCTGTTTAAACCACAACAACAAAAATAAAGAGTCAGTTTAAACAATAAAATAAAGACTAGTGCTAAAGATATACACACATATATAAAAACAAAAGGGTAGTTTGTAGTTATTTAAAAAATGTAAATAATAAACCTAAAAATGCTTAGAGAAAGTTAAAAGCAATCAATTATTTTTAAAGAGGAACTACAATTATTCGCCATGATCAACCTCACACACTTACCAGTGATTTTAACCGGCAAGGGTAACAGGAGGTTGTAGATTCCCTCTACGAAGAAGTCTTTCCATTCACCAGCCAGCTCTGCTGGCAGCTTCTCCAGTTCTTCAGAAGACGACGACGTGAAGAACTGGTTCAGAGTTACGATCAACCTGGAGTTCTCGCACACAAACAGCTGGACCCAAGGGTTCCAAAGGCTGCTCACATTCTCACTGGCCGTCTGGGAGTGGATAAAAAAGAAGGAAAACCAAGTTAATATGATTTTTTTTTTTATTTATTTTTTTATATGGTGCCTAAAAAGAAGCCAAAAATAATATTGAGTTTTGTCATAATTTTTATCCCCCTCCTCAACAGCAGAGTTTACAATTTCATTAAAAAACAATTTGTCTTAATCACAAACTTTAATCAATTTTATTTATAGGCCAAAGAAGTACATATCTTTTTTTTATTGCAAAGAAAATTAACTTGTATTTTTTAACCTTTATTTACAAAAACAAACATATAGAAACTAATGATGTGGCTTAAAAATCCGAGTGGCTTTTTTTCCTACCAAATCAAATTAATTGCTTATTTTTTCATCACTAAAAATACGAAATGACTTATTTTGCTTTAAAAAAATTAGCTTTGATTTCAATCATGCCACAGAACATGTCTTAATTTAAAGGGCAATAAAATGTGAAACAAGATTGGAAAATAATCAAGTTTCAAAGCAAAAAGAAGAAAAAAAAAAAGATTAAATGTTTGCAGCTCGTGGATCCAATAGTTAATTAGTTTATTAGTTATTAGAACACATCTAAGAACAGTGATGAGCTGATGTCACTCTGAGCTGTGGAAGCCTAGCGAGTGGATTGGCAGAAGAAAAAAAAATTCCAATTTGTTTGAAAAAATATCTATAAACAAATAATCCAATTAATCAACTTTATTAATGAATTGCTATACCCCAACAGAAACAGGTAAATATTGGCTGATGCATTTTCATTCTGCCCTCTTTAGTCTAATACCCCTAAAACAAAATCCAGTGCCACCATTTGCTGTTCTGTGAAAGTCCTCTGTGGTTTGCTTACTGAAAAAAAACAGCATCACAAAGAACAAGGAGCACAGCAGACAGGCAACAACTGAAATAAGTAAAAAAAAAAACAAAAAAAACAAAGCAGCTCAGAGCAGAGAAACTTTTAAAAGTAGACTTATTAGAGCTGTGCAAAATACAGGGAATATATTGTCATTGCATTATAAGTGTTGTCGATATTCATGTTACAAATAACTTTTAGAGGGATAAAAAATTTCAGGCAAAACTAATCCAATTGTTATGAACTTGATTTCTTTACATGCTAATAATTAGATGGTTGGAGGACCGTGCAAAAAAAGATAATGCTGCAGGAAGACAAATAGAAGAAAATACAGCGACAAACTGCAACTGACATAATCTAGCAATATTTATCACTATTATGGCCACTGCAAGATGCTCTGAAAGAGTGGAGAGATACTAGACATTCAGTGGGAGAAGGTAGTATATTATGATCAGCGCAAAAATGAACACAATGAGGATGTACACTTTTCCCAACTTGGGTTTTCTGATCATTTAAAATTATATAAAAAATACATGGATTAGAATAGAAATACATAGAAATAAATGGTTGTAAAATGACAAAATGTGGAAAAAGTAAAGGAATATCCAAAAATAATATTTGCATCTATTCTCATAAAGGTCATATAGCACTTTTTGGGAGCTTGGTCTCACCTCCAACCAGGCCAACATGGAGCAGAGTAAAAAGTCCCACTGGTTTCCACCAAGGACAGCTGGACAACGGCTCACCAGCCAAGACAAGAATCGGATCATCTCCACGTTGAGGTTCAGCTGTTCAGATGTTGTTTCAGAAAGATCACTGGAATACACAGATTCAGCTTGTTTACAAACAGGAGATGAACTGATCCATGACGACCCCCAAACAATTGACACATCGGGGCTTGGACTTCACCAGCCTTCTGAGAGCATTCTCTGAGATAAATCCAAACAAAGGCAACACAGTCCGTGGGCCACATCATGAAATCTTTAGATCAAACTTGTTTTTTTGCAATACATGCTGCAGATCCCCTTGTTTGTGCAAAGGCTTCAAAACCCTGGACTGTTAACTTAGCAATAATCTTAGTGAAATTGCTCAGACATGTCAGTGGGGGTGTTTATAAACCCAACAAATAGCTTGCTTAGAGTAACTCCATTACCAGCTAAAGAGGAACCAATCCTCCCTGCTGTTTCTCCATTCCATGATAGTGGTGAGGATAGCCTGAATGACCTCCTCTTCTACTGGTGTGTTGCCGTTAAGACAGCACAGCAGCACTGCCAGACAGCCATAAACACCTGAAACAAACAGCCAAACATCAGTAATTGCATATATAAATCAAGAATGTATGGATTCCTGTAATAAGTGTGTTTCTAGAGGCGTCTCACTTTCATTTTCTTGCCAGTTGACTATTCCAGCAGTTGCCAAGGCAATCAGAGTTTCTCTGTCTTCTTTGGACATCAGAGGGCAGAGTACCTGGAGCGTGCTTAGTTTGCTCAGAGAAACTGGGAAAAGACTAAAGCAATGTATACTTTTAAAAGAAAGGATTTACAACTTTAGATGTCAGAATGTGGAAGCAAAATAAATATTTAAAATAATTATAAAAACTGACCTATCTGCGCTGTCGTAAAGTCTATTAAGAGCTCTTCTGTGAGTGGCTGCCAAATTGTGGGTGAGGATGTAGTTCTCCAGAGTCAGAGACCACAAACCTCCCTCGGTCACTGACCTGATGGTTGCAAAAGAAGACAAATTTAATCAGATTATGTTTAAAAACAGAAAATAAAACAGATAATTCTCACCTTAAGTAAAGGGTCTCTAGCAGAGAATTCACTGGAACTTTGCCATGGAGTCCATCCAATAGCCCCCATTCAGCCAGCAGGTTGTGATACCCAGATGCTACCGCGGGTCGGTAGTCAAGCTCCTTACACCACTGCAGTGCATACAGCAGTTCTGAAACTGTTAAATTATACCATTTAAACATAAAAGCATCATTAATGCTTAAGAGGTGACGAATGAGATGCATTTAGAAAAAAAAGAGCCCCTTCTTAATGGAGACTCAGCGTTTACCTGCGTCCTTAAGGTTTGGGAGGAATGAAGGACGCGGCGCCTCCATCTGGTCACAAGGTGAAGCTGCAGCAGTCTGCGTCACTCTTCCCAAGACAGCACAGACGCAGAGGTGAGCCGGCAGCCTGTTTGAATCCTTCAACTTCCACATGTCCTTGGTGGGTTTTTCACAGACTCCTCTGTGACGGCTGGACAGTAAAGGAGATTTGACCCACTGAAGACAACAGGAGGAAAGAAGAAATATAACATGAATGCTGAATGTTTTCTTTTTATAGGGCCTCCTCAAGTATTCCTACACCTCAAACTTTTTTTTTTTTTTTCCCCCCCCATCACCTGAAAGGGACACATTTCAATGCACTTTATTAGATATTTATTGTATAAAAACTTCCTCTTTGATTGTTTTATTTACATTTTTATAATTTCGGATCAGTTTCTGCTGTGTAGGGTAATATAATTAAAAGGACACCAATGCAGTATGTCACGGGATTCAAAATATTAGCTAAAAAAATATTTTTTATTTTTTTATCTTAAACCTATTTGGTCTGTTGCTCTCTGAGCTGCAACTGGCCCTTTTAACCCAAACTGCTCGTCCTTTAGATCAGGAATGATGTTAATTTCTGAAGTTTGTTGTTCTAATGTGACAACATCGGAAAATGTTTCAGGGGTAGGATTACTTTTGCAAGAGCTCCTTAAAACATTTATTTTATAAGCCTGGTATGGTTCCAAAGGTCAAGCATCGGCTTGCTGACCTGCGGAGACAGGGCGTGTCTGATTCTGGTCCACTCAGTCTGGCTCGGTGTCAAATGGGTAAAAAATTGGCTGAGAATAGAGGTAGCCTGGCCCCCGACAGAAAGGATTGTTTCCACCAAGCTTTGGACAGCTCCGACAAGAACCTGCAAACTAAATCAAAAAAGGAATCATTTTTAACAACATACGGACTTCTTTAAAATTTGAAAGATGTTTCAAACTAATTAGGGATACAAGAACAGCTAAGATTTACCTTTGAATATCCATAGATATGCTAAGCAGCTGCTTCATGACCCAGAGGGCAGCACTGTGCAGGAACCCGCCTTCCCTGACGTCACATTCACAGTGTTGCACCAGTGACTTGACCCCAGCTACACACACGTTCTTCAGCTTTTCCAACAGTGATTCTGCCAAAGCGTGAGGAACACATATTAGTTCTTTCTCCCAAAGTTTAATCAGGCATTTTCTGAAAGGTGTGTGCCTACCAGATAAGTGAGTGTGTCTTTGATCTTGAGCGGTCAGCTTGAAGACTGTCAGCAGGAGCTCCTCAGCAGAGAGGAGCAGAAGGCAGTCCTGTACGGAGGAGAAGAAAGACGAAGCCACGTCGCAGATGAAGGAGATAAGTGGCTCCATGTTGCCAGCGTCAGACAGACTCTTCGCCTCAGACAGAGTGGTGTGGAGCTTCTCTAACATTTTCTCCATGTACACCTCCCCTATCAAAGACTCTGAGAGCACAAAACAACAAAATTTTAGATATATCAACTGTTTTGTCAAACAGACAAAAACTTTAGGCAATATCAGAGACTGTATTTACCACTGTTGCTGTTTTGAGAGAGAACAAGACTAATGAGCGTCCAGCTTGGGTTGCTTGTCTGAGTTGTGGAAGACACAGAGCTTCGTCCGACCTTGCACAGCTCTTCGGTCAGTCCCAACAGCTGCTCACCAAGAAGTGAACCTTTCAGCCATTCCCTGCAGCTTGTGCGAGCCTCAGAATCTTTACATGCCTTTAAAAATCAGAAAACAGTCAAAAAAGCGATTTCTACGAGTAAACTAACTAATTTAAGTTTGATAGAAACAGAATTATATTCACCCTCTGAATAATTTGCAGGATAACTCCCCACTGCAAACCCATCTAGAAAGAAGAGACACCAACCTTTAGAGAAAACGGTAATAAAACTGTAGCTGGACCTCAAACGAATGAGGATGCAGTTACCGTGGTGATGTGATTGAGAATGTGTGTGGTCTCCTCCAGGCTGCAGCAGCAGAGTGAGCTGAAAACCATCTCCACCAAGTGCTCCGTATTGTTGCACCCCATCTCAGCGAGCCACACGACCACCCGCTTCAACAGGAACCGAACCGCTGGGTTCTTCTCTTTCCTCCATTTATCATCTCCAGGTTCGTCTTCATCAAATTCAAGTAAGGTCTGAGATGAGTGAAATACAAATATTATGATAAGAGTTGAATTTAATTTTATCTAAACAGACGGAAATCAAAGCTGCTCAATATATAAAAAAAGACATTGTATGATCTTTTTTTAGTCTACAAAACAGAAATATAGAAAAGTGAAAATAGTTCTTTGACTTACACTGAAGATCCTTGGCGTGTGAAAAGACTGCAGAAGTTGGGCCAGAAAAACAAGATGTTTCTCAGAGTTTTTCTCATTCACATGCACCAGGCACAGCTGCGCCAGCTGGCAAACAGCATCCTCAAAATGCTCTGTCTGTAGGGACGCCGTCTGCGAGAGCTTTTCAACTTCCTCCTCCTGAATTACTGATTTCTCATCCTCCTCGTTCTTTGAGAGACACAGCCTGACAGATTTTTTCTTCTGGGTTTGTTTTCTGCTCACTCTCTCAGGATAACGCATGACCTGGAGAGAAGCAAGAGGACAAAGAATGTCAAAAGGCCTCCACATACTGGCAATATTCTTATTTCCAAAATATTTCATCTACATTTTTCTAAAGTATTGTAAGGAAACTCACCTGCAGCAAAGTGGCTACACCTTCCAAAGTCTGAGCATCCACATCCTCATTGTCAACACATCGAACACACATGAGACAGAGTTCCTCCCAGAAGTCTGTCAAGAGTATCTTGAAGAGATCCTTGCTGCTAATCTCCTCGTGTTCACCGTGTAAACCCGCTCTCTTCTCCCAGGAAACAAGCATGTCAGTGACCAGCAGGAAGAGAGGCCCATTCTGGAGGGAAGGATCTCTAACAGCCTTTTCTATTAAAGGTAGGAGCTGCAAAGATCGAACACCAAAGGAAACATCTGGAGGTTAGAAAATGATGTGTTGGAGGAATTAGACGGGACAGTATATGATCTCACCTGCTGGGAAATTAGCATGTTCCTTATTTTCTCCTGAGATTGCTCCTCTCCCATGTTCTGCAGTATGCAGTACCTCAAGCACTCGACAAAAGAGGTCACGATGACCGCACTTTCCGACGGGCTCGTCACTGCACGCTCGCTAGACAGACTGACAAAGAGAAAAACAGGGATTGTCTTTTTCTGTAATGATTTTATGTAGTATTTCACATATAAATACAAAAAGAAGTTACCCTTGCAGGAACGCAGCATAGAAATTAGTGTAGAAGTCCATGTTAGGATCGGTGACTTCCTGTGGCAATTTACTGAGTAGAGGCATTAGATTTGGATGGAGTCCTTTAGCCATGCCTTTACCCCCTTCTTTTAACAGAGCCCAGAGTTTAGGGAGAAAGCCCTTTTTGGCATTAACATGTGTCCAACAATCCTGAAATATAAAGTTTAAAAATATACACAGTATAAAACTACAGCCGAGAAAAAAAAATGATATGCATCGTGATGGAAAAAAGAAATAACACAATGATAGAGCCCTGAAGTTTTATACATCGTAATTATACGTAACTTGTTAAGTTAATAATAATTAATTCTTAAATAATTTCAATATGATGTCAAGTTTAAAAAAATACAGTGATTTTATCCTACTTTCTTAGGAAAAGAATGGGCTGTAACTATTAGCTCTGTGTCAGAGTTGTTTGTTTTTTAAAGCAGCTGTCCATCTCTCACCTCATTAAGGAAGATACACTATCTTGCCAAAAGT
>NW_015150702.1:645708-669653 GCF_000732505.1 Cyprinodon variegatus
TCGCCAAAACGATTATTTCCCACACCCCTAGTCTTGATATGATCAGGCCAAACGGTAACACAGATTCTTCTTCCAAGCTACTCTGCCAAAGATTTGCTGATGGGATTCAGACTCGCTGCTTTGTTTCATGACCAAAGTCAGGAAAAAACTGTCGCCACCAAACAGATGACCTTAAATTTCCTTCCAGACTACTTTGAAAGAGTTAATGGTAGGCATAACGTCTTTCACAAAGCAGTTCAGCCACAAACACAAGTCCCTCTTTATGCTTCCTCTGATATTCACGCATCAACCATCACATCATCCATGTTTGGAGAAGATATCACATCTTTTAACTAAACTCAGCCAAGTGAAAAACAAAAGATCTGTTTGAGCTTTCCAAATCCATCCAGTATCGAAGGTAAATAAGTCTCCAAATATTTGGCTGATTTTACCAGCCCAGACCAGATGTGTCGAGCAGTTGACCAGTGGAAAAAAACACAGATGAAATCAGGATATCTGTCCCATCTCTGCACACTTAAAGGGACTTCGTTCAGGAAAGATCTATGATATTTGTAAAATGTTTTCTTTGTTTCCTTATATGGAAAGACAACAAAATGTTTATTTTAGGGGACCTACCTACAGTGGTCCGCTAAAATACCTATCTATCTACAGTGGTCCGCTAAAATACCTATCTACCTACACTTGTCAGAAAATACCACTATAATATAAATATATATAATAAGTATTTGAACACCCTGCTATTTTGAGTTTTAAGTTCTCCCAACTAGAAATCATGGAGGGGTCTGAAATTGTCATCGTATGTGCATGTCCACTATGAGAGACATAATCTAAGAAAGAAATCCAAAAATCCAAATATATGAATAGGTAACTATTTATTTGTATGATCATCTGCAGATCAGTATTTGAACACCTGTTTATCAGCTAGAATTCTGACCCTCAAATACCTGTTAGTCTGCCTTCAAAATGTCCACCTCCACTCCATTTATTATCCTAAATTAGATGCACCTGATTGAGGTTGTTAGTTGCATAAAGACACCTGTCCACCCCATACAATCAGTAAGAACCCAACTACTAACATGACCAAGACCAAAGAGCTGTCCAAAGATACTAGAGACAAAATTGTAACCATTTGGATGATCAGAGGAGTCATGAAACAAAGGCATGTGGTCATATGTGACCAAAATAGAACTTTATGGTCATAATTCCACTAACCATGTTTGGAGGGAGAAGAATGATGAGTACCATCCCAAGAGCACCATACCTACTGTGAAGCATGGGGGTGGTAGCATCATGCTTTGTTCCTGCATATGGGAGAGGGTGACTGCACTGTATTGATGAGAGGATGACAGGGGCCATGTATTGCGAGATTTAGGGGAACAACCGCTTCCGTAGTTAAAGCATTGAAGATGGGTTTAGGCCTTGTCTTCCAACATGACAATGAACTGAAGCATAAAGCCAGGATAACCAAGGAGTGGCTCTGGAAGAAGCATATCAAGGTTCTGACGTGGCCTAGCCAGTCTCCAGACCTAAACCCAATAGAGAATCCTTGGAGGGAGCTCAAACTTTATTTTTCTCAGTGACAGCCCAGAAACCTGACAGATCTAGAGAAGATCTGTGTGGAGGAATAGGCCAAAATCCCTCCTGCATTGTGTGCAAACCTGGTGAAAAACCTACAGGAAACATTTGACCTCTGGAATTGCACACAAAGGCTACCATCCCTAATATTAACATTGATTTTCTCAAGTGTTCAAATATTTATTTGCAGCTGTATCATATAAATAAATAATTTAAAAAAAAAATCATACATCATGATTTCTTGATTTTTTTTTTTTGTAGACATGCTTCTACAATGACAATTTCAGCCCGCTCTATGATTTCTAAGTAGGAGAACGTGCAAGATAGCAGGGTGTTCAAATACTTATTTCCTCACTGTATCTATATATGTATAGAATATACATATATAATGTTGAAGTATTTTTGCTTCATCCATTAAGTTCTTTTAGACGGGATATATTCATAAAGAATGGCATTTATTTCACTCTAATAGCTAGTGGTCCCCATCGCTGACCTGCATGGTTTCAGTGTTTCTCTGCTTCAGCAGAATCCATTGTAATGAATGCTTTTCCTCCTCAGCATCCCACTGGGTGCTACTGAAGCCTGTTCAACACCTTTTTATTTAACAAATGTGTGGCTGCAGCGAAACACTTAAAGCATGCAGGACAGTGAGCCAACCATGGTTGGAACCCTCTGGTATAAACTCACAGGGATTGTAGACACAACATGAAGAACAGCTTCCCACACATGAGGAAGAACAACAGGATCGGTGTCGTCGATACTGAGAAGAACAGCGGGGCAGAGTCGTGCTACTTCACTCTGGACCAGTTGTGGCGTGAATCGGCACAGAGCGCAAATCATCTCAAAAAAGGCCCCTCTGATCTGTGGAGCAACAGATGAAGAAAGAACATCCCAATTATCATTTAGACCAAGAGTTTCCCTAGTGACTAGTTCTTTCAAAACAAGAGATTATTTTTCTCACACTGCATCAAAACTAGCCTTCAGACTTTTCTCAATCATATAGTTGGAAATTTATCTCAGTGTATATCATTCATATCTCCAATTTGAAGAGTAAACATTTAACCAAGCTTTTGTGATTTATTAAACATTAAGGAAAAAAAAAAAAAAAGATGAGTGCATTTCAATTTTATTTTCCCAACTTTATGAGCTAGAAAAGTAGAATGAGTAAAACGGTGTGGGTAAAATTACATTATTTTACCACAGATGGATTTAAATGTAAAAGTTATTTCCTACTGTTGTTGGATCAACTCTTCTGGGAGGTAAATTTTCTCCTTTCTTTCTTTTTAGGAAATGACTCACATTCCTTAAAAATTAGCTCAAAGTACAATTAATTCTTAACACTTTTAGAAATCTACGGTAACTTAAAGGGGAAGTTATTGTATTATGTTTATAATAATAATAATAATAATTCAAATGTAATGAAATAAATGGATCTGAAAGGCCAATCCCTGTTTGTTTGTTTATTTAATACTGACAGCTGTTCTAATTTTCCCATCAAAGTTTCAGTACTGTTTTACTGGTTAGTTTTTCATTTATTAGTTTGCAAGGGTTGTTCGTTGTACCACAGTTGACAATGTTAGAAGCAGCTCTGGAAAACACAATTCTTAAGAACTCCTTTGCTTGTTTAAGTTTTTCTTTATCCTAATTAACCTAAATCATAAATTAACGTTTATAAGGAAGATATTTTAAAGGTATAGATTTATTTTAAGGGACTGTGCAGTATCAGCTCTCTCATTCTTGAATCTTCATTTAATTCTTAATGATGAGTTAAAAAAGGAATTACTGATATGTTACTATTTTGAACGTCTTATTTTACCTCTGAAGAGTGTGGATCTACCCTGAAAAGATTTAAAATCAACTCTTCTTTCTGTGCAGGCTTTATGTTTTAACATCATTTATGTATAGAATATGTTTATGTGAATTTTTGGGTTTTATATAAAAGAGAAAATTAGAAATTGAATCCCAACCTGGGGTGTCTTGTGCTTGCTGTATTTCCAGAACTTCCCAGAGCTAACCAGAAGAGCTAGTTTCTGCTCCAGTGCTGCTCTGTCGTTCTCGAGCAGCATTGAAAGCAGTTTCTTCACACCCAGCAGGGAACTGGTCAGCAGGCGAAGATATTTGGCTTCTCTCTCCTCTTCTGTCACACTTCTGTAAAAGACAAACAAATGCATCAGCAAATCTATCACTGTAGACACAAAATGAAAGCAACAAACAGTAGATCAATTAAAGCTCTTTACATACTGTGGGTCACTGAGAGTGTCGGCCGTTTCCTTTAATAGGATATCCTGAAGCACCTGAAACACAGCTGGCATAAATTAAATGTGTCTTGTTTACTTACAGCTTCTGAAATGTTCTATATTTTGATACGTTATGATCACAAACATTAATGTATTTTGTTGGCGTTTTATGTAAGAGACCGACACAGAGAAATGCTTAATTATTAAGTGGAAGAAAAATTCTGCAATATGGTATTTAAGATAAGATGAATAAAATCATTGCGTAGCATTTATTAGGTTTATTTTACACCTATAATATATATAAAATCACAATTATATTTTTTTTATAGATTGTGACAATTAGTGTGTAATTTAATCTCCAAATTTAAAGATTGTGGCCTACATACGAAGGGAAATAGTGCAGTAAACATCCATGAAACTATTGCCATGGTGAGGTCAAAGCTTTGGGAAAGCATTTCTTCAAAAGACACAGGGAAGCTAATCAGAAATGGTAGGAAAAGGTGAAACTAAATAACGGGCGATCTTGAAATAATTCACCAATTGGAATAGTTTGCATAGTTGGCCTGTCACAGCAACACATTTAGCATGATGATCAAATTGTCCAAAAAATAATTGCGATAAACGATAGTCGTTAGTTTAAAATTCAAAGTGCTCCCACACTGCAGCTGTACAGTTCGGCTTTGAAAGCATTTCCAAATCTCATCCAGCATTTCTCTGGCTTTCTGCTCCTCAGTCTTTGGCTCTAAGGAACCTTCAGGAAACTATGGGAGCTGGTGAGTGGGGACCGATGCACCAGAGAGAAAACTTTCGCCACCCAGACGAAGGAAAGGAAATGGCAAGAAAATTAGCTTATTTAAATTTATCATGCGATTAATTAGTCTACCGTAGTTATGCGTTTGAATTGCCCAGTTAAACTTAATCTTAAGAATAGTGAGAATCTGAGACTAGATTTAGAGAAAATGTTCAGACTTCATGACTTAACCTTTAATTACTGTGAAAAATGAAAAAAAAAAAAAAGTTCAGTCCTAAATGTTTTGCGGAGCTGTTTGGAACGAGCACAAAAACCTTCCGTTTCACGCAAATGCAGGCTACACTTCTAAGATTTACTAAAAGTCTGAAATCCATGTATCATTTTAATCCCACTTCCATTATTACAGAAATAAAACCATACCAAAAAAAAAAAAACTGAGGATTTTGGTATTAATATGTAACAAAACAGGTTTAATGGTAGGAATACTTAGGAATGCACTGTGACTTATTTTAGCAGAATCCACATTTTAACACTAAAGCAAACATTACCACTGACATTAAGGATCTCCTCCTTGCAGAAGCCGAGAGCTTCGGGCTGTTTAGCAGGCGAGAAAGCAGCCTCAAAGGCCTGGCATGCAGCAGAGGCAGCAGGCGTGTAAGTGTCACACTGTGACAGAATCCAGTGGCCCATCAAACTCTTGAGAAAGGGGGCCAGGCTGCGACGCACTTTTAGCACCAGCTGTTCAAATGCTTGCTGAGTGGCTTCCCTGATGCGCCGGTCATGATCCTAGCACATAAAATGATATGAAAAGAAACATTAGTAAAAACATTAACCATTTCACCTATCATAAACCATATAGGAGTTCCAGATAGGAATTTATAGACATATGCTGTAGGTTCTAGATTCTTGATATGATGCAAAGCATTACATGATTGTCTTCATTTAGGCATCAATTCAGGCTTAGCGTACGTTTAAAAATAAGAGAATCACAGTCTACTTTGTTATCTACCGAGTTTATAAAACCAAAAAATGGGAATTCTTTGGTTTTCATGCAAAACAGTTTAATTTTAAAGTAATCAATCTGCAGACCTGAGAAAATCAAAGGGGTAAAAAAGTGCTCTTTAACTTTTGCTCAGTCGACTGTTTCATCTTAAACAAATGTTTAAAAGTGAGGATCCTGAATGGGTAAGTGACTGCAGTGTTGCTTTTGTCAACGATGATGAAATTATTTTGTTGTCGCTCCTTTTTTTTTCATGACGATAGCGAGAACCAACAAGCTAAAAAAAATAAGAAATAAACCCAAATTTACCATAGTAGAAAGAAGAATGTTTTTGATGTTTTACATTGGCATGGTTTTAGACATAAAACGTTGTATGTCTAAAACCACTACTTTATTGTAAATTTTGCTTTTCTGAGACTTATTGTTATAAAGTAGGGCATTCATTCATAACATTTTTATTTTGCTTTCTATAAATCAAAGTTTTCTACCCAACAGCATTGATAAACTGCACGGCAGCATTGTATCTTCAACGGTCGTAGTATCTAGGATAGAGCCGTCAGTCTGGTAAGGAATATGGTTATTATTCGAAGCTGTAAAGTTTAGCTGTTTTATGAAGTTCAACATAAAACTGACTAAAACTATTAATAGTTTTTGGCCTGAAGACCAAAACTAAGACTAAATCTAAGATGGCTGTAAGAAACAACACTGACTGACTGACTGACTGACTGACTGCAACGTAAAGTGTTACAGGTGGTATTGTGGGAATTGTCCAGGCAGTATAAAAGCGGAAGCTGTGAGCATTTCTTGAAAGGTGTCAGTTTCCATGGGACACCTCTTGGTTCCATGCATGTTGTACATTTGTCAAGAATGTGGGTGAGTGTTTGTAATAGTGGGGGTTATACTGAATTTTTATTAGGACAAATACACATTTGTTTCTTTGTTAGGAGGCCCTGCAGGGTTTTTTAGACCAGGGTGTGTATGCGGGGAGATGAGGGTGATGTACACGATACACAGGTATTTTTTTTTGAGATTTTAAGGTAGTTATTAAAACTATACATTGATTACATTTTTTTTTATTTGGTGTTCTCTGTTTGTTTCCAGATCCTGCTGTCCTTAGGTTTATGTTTTGTTTTTTTAGTTAGTCCGACTTTGTTTGGTGTCTTTGGTCCCACTGTTCANGTGAGCATTTCTTGAAAGGTGTCAGTTTCCATGGGACACCTCTTGGTTCCATGCATGTTGTACATTTGTCAAGAATGTGGGTGAGTGTTTGTAATAGTGGGGGTTATACTGAATTTTTATTAGGACAAATACACATTTGTTTCTTTGTTAGGAGGCCCTGCAGGATTTTTTAGACCAGGCTGTGTATGCGGGGAGATGAGGGTGATGTACACGATACACAGGTATTTTTTTGAAATTTTAAGGTAGTTATTAAAACTATACATTGATTACATTTTTTTTTATTTGGTGTTCTCTGTTTGTTTACAGATCCTGCTGTCCTTAGGTTTATGTTTTGTTTTTTTAGTTAGTCCGACTTTGTTTGGTGTCTTTGGTCCCACTGTTCACTTGTGAACTGTTTGTCTTTTTCTTCTTATCTTTTTTTCATTAAATAGTTTGTTTTTTCTGTCCTTGGACACTCCAGTGTTCAGTGGTGATTGTGTGCATTGTTTGTTTTTCACCCGATGCTGTGAAGCCTTATATAAGTGTGCGACTTTCTTGTCTGGTTAAGCAGGTTTGTTCGCCATCAACCAATGTCAGAGTTTAAATATTATATTGTCTACCTTAAGCAGTCAGTGTTGTAGAAGGGAGGAAAACTATTTCTTTGTTTAATAAAGAACATATATATTTTTACGACCGAGTTTGTTTCATCTTTACTCTGGTTGTTCCAAAAGGAAAAGCTCACCACTGATATCTTGCAGTAAATTCTTGGCCAGTATGGGAGAACTCCTTTCACCTCCTCTGCATCCCTTTCTTGACACATGGTCCCAAAGTCCTGCACTGCCTGGAGAGAACATTGCTTTTAATAGGCACACTGAATTTATTATATATATATAATGATAACATTACAATTAAAAAGTTTTCAGCTGTCTGAATCTGCAAGCAGCTCAATATTGATAAAATCCACAGCAAAAAATAAAGCTAGCATCTTCAGCTCACCTTGAGTCTGGTGACGACATCCCTCTTTGAGAGTTTCCTCAGCACCAGGCGGAAATCAGCATCCACCTGGTTATCTATGTCCTCCGCTCCGTGGACAGCTGGAACATAACTCAGCTCAGAGGTGACCGTAGTATCAAAGCCCACGAAACCCGGGATGGCGCCACCTTCCCGGGCTAGAACCTCGGCTGCTCGACCGCTACTGGATGGCTGAAAATAATTGGGATAAAAGGAAAAAAAAAAAACATATGTCGGGTGGTCAGATTGGGGTCAACTATAAAAACACGCATGGCGTTACTGTGAGCTGAAAACACGAAGTTAGTGTTAGCCTGTGCTAAGGATTGTAGCAACTTCTAACTGCACCGAGTCAACACCGTTTGACAAATACTGGCGCTTACTTACCCGGACGTTTCCTTTTGTGCGCTGTTTGTTCTTACCCCCCATGGTGGTTTTGTTTGTTTAAGTTTTAACTGTGTTTTTCATGAAAATGTGTCCTTACTAGCTATCACACAGGAACTCCATCCAAGTACCCCGGACGTGTCTATGGTGACACACATTTACTTAACGTTACGTCACTGTAGATCTTTGCATATTTAAAGTGCAAGTAGAAAAAAAAGCCTCTTCTCGCCCCCTAAATCGTTTAAAAACTGGTTTGTCATCATAAAACATGCGAGTTAAAACGGAAATTGTAGAATACTGAATACCACATCGGTATTATTGGTCCTGTTTTTAAATCTGGACACGATCAATTTGGAAATTCCGAGTATCTAGTACACAGCAAACGCAACATAGTCATGTGACTTCTTTATTTAGTGGCAGGTTGGCAAGTAACGTTTAGGAGCGCATGACCGCCACCTTCTGAACAGGATGTGGATCAACATTTTAAAATGTCCTTACAAAGTCAATCTAACTTCATTTGTTTAAATCTTTCAAAATTAAATAAAATCTGCAAAATTAAAGAGCTTAAAGGAGACATATTTAAAGAGCCTTCTAGTTAAGTCTTCCAAAGAATAATTAAGAATATTCCTCTAGAAGAAAAAAACACGCTGCAAGTAATTGGTATAATAAAATCAGAAAGGCTATAGTCCTTTATATTTGTCTGGTTACACTCTTGATGTAATATAATTGTTGACACAAGAAAATTTTTATTTAAAGGATTTTGCAAAGTTATACTGCTCTTTCCTTAAGAATTCCGCCACACCATGGTTTATTTTCTGCTATGTTTAAATCACTTATTGGGATTTTTTTACCTAACAAAGTATGGCAACTACACATTTGTGGTACACAAAAAAAAAATAGTAAAAGCTACAAAAGTAGCTCAAAAACAAGCAGGTTGTGCATTTGGATTAAAAAGTATTTTAATATAAACCCTCTTTACATTAATAATTTTTTATTACATTGAAAATATATCTATGGACACTATATCTACTTAATCTCACAAATATATGTACATATCTTTTGCTAAGCACTTGCTATATTCATATTTTCCGGTATGGAGGTCATATCTATATCACACAGAGTTAAATTCAAGTGATTGCATAATTTAACGTAAACAAACTTGTATTTCATATAACTTCCAGAGATATTTGTGCAAGGTTTCACAAAGTATATGAAGTTTACATCAACCTTAATAAAAAAAAAAAATAAAAAAAAAAGTATGTTTTGTGGTAGACATCACCTCTACAATGAGCTAGTTTTTGTATAATTTTCAGGCACATTATCAGTTTAATGAAGCCTCCTCATCCCTATTCAAAGAGAAAAAAAAGTATATAGTTTATTTTTTTTTTTTTTACAGGTCAACCAATTTGTGTATGGTATTCCCTTCATCAGAAAAAAGTATTTAAACACAAATCAACATAAAAAAAATTGGTTCAGCATTTGCTTTATGAATAATAATACAAAAAATGTGTTAAAAAAAACAAAAATGATTGGTAGAATGATCATATTTAACTGCAAGGTGCCCAAGTCTTATGTGGATGTTCACCATTTATGAATTTAAAGTATTTCCATAAATAAAACATAAAGCCAGGCTTCACAAGTCAGGATGTCAACCATTTAAACTGTTTTTTACCAGTTTTGTTCAGAAACGCTTATTTATTATTTTTTTTATCCATGCCGCACAGCAATTCCACCCAATAAGTACAGTAACCTAATGCAGCCCTGCTATTCTTTTCTTCACACGTGATCACTATGACTCAGGTTGCAAAATTAACATTGATTTAAGAAAAAATCTTTATAATCCTCTCATTCGACCATTCTTTCACTTACAGAATTTTGAACAGAAATTCATTTTACAAACTGCAGCTTTTAATCAGAGTCAGAAATTTGACATCCTCGTTTCCGTTTCAACAGCAATGTTAAATCTGAACCAGACTGTGGTTGCGCGTCCTCTGGTAGATTTAAAAATGCTACAATGCATCAAGTTCACAAAAACCAAAAACTTCTCTCATGAATTAGGTGTAAAAACATCAATTTTTGCATGATTGATCTAATGAATGTGCCTGTGGTCCTTCTGAAACCAAATGTAGAACAAATGTTCAGTTAAACGATTGTCTCAACAGGGACAGAAGTATTTCTATTGATGGTTCATGCATCACCGTACATTCCCCCTTGCCATTCTAAAAATAGCATATATCTGGTCCAGGAAGATAAACTATTTCGACTTTTGATGATCTTTGATCCTTTTGTGGCTCTCAAAAAGAAGCTTTCCGGTGTTGCAAAATTCCAAAGCAAGAGTCAAAATAAACTTCTGTTGGGCAAGCAAGTCCAAATGTGACAAACCAAACCCAAAATAACATGCTTTGAGTGCATCAGAGGGATATACAACCAAGGAACTTAAACAAGTTGCTTGGCAGTATAAGAATAAGTTGATGCAGGAACGCCTGAAATTGCAAGATTAGGTTTCTGTTAACATGCGACATGTGATTGGGGGCCATCTGAGGTGTTCAGATCGTCAGAATAAAAGTAAAAGGTTAGACAAGAATGACGCTGGTTTTCTAGGTTTCGAGAAAATAATCAAATTATTCCTAAGACATTGAACCTCTCTGATTAATAATTACATGTAGCATTTAGTTTTAACTCACTTTTCATTCACAAGTTTTAGATGCATTTAAATTTCTCATTAAAATAAAAACGGTCCCATAAACTTCACTGCGAATCCGTAAACATTATGGAAACCGTCTATCACATTTTATGTTTTAGTTCAGATTGTAACATTTGAACTATAAATTCAACCAAAGGAAAACTTCATTTTTATTTTAACTAAAATAAAAATAGATAATAGAGGAATGCTTACATTTAAAGAGAATTGTCCCGCTCTCCTTAATTTGTAAAAAAATACATTACTTTGCCCGTAAAGGAACCAGAAATTAAGCAGGCTATTACTTATATGAAAAAAACATTATTTGAAATGCCAATTCCCTAACAGCATGACTCTAGATGCCACCTAGTTTAAAAATCACTGCCTCATCTGACTGTACTGTGGGGTAATTAAAAATCCAAAAAAAAAACCTCACAAAAACTTTAAAAAGTATTTATTAAGAGTTATCACTTACTACCTCTGTCCTTAGAGATAAACATTGCTTCTATATACGTTCATTTGTGGTACAATTTAACAAATGCTTGAAGCCTTTTATAGAGAATTTAAACCAGAACTCTAAACTTATTACCTAGAGCAGATTGTGGACCTGTTGCAGCAAGGTTTTATTATTAAGAATAAAAAAGCTCAACTGAACATACATACAGTAGTACCCAAATGAGCATTAACTTTGCCCAGATTTTATTCAGTCTATGCTATCCATCCCTGATCTAAACAAAACCAATGAAACAATTCTATCAATCAGTCACAAATAACAGAAATGTGACTTGAAAAATTCCCGATAGCAAGACTGAATGATTGAAATTATTTGCGACTTAAACGATGAAATATATAAACCTTCCCAATTAAGTAATAGTGAAGATGACCTCTATCACTATAGTCTTCATTTCCAAAAGAAATTAAACTTTTCAAACAGTTTGAATGGGCAGACAATATTTCACCTTCATTTTAACTGATTGAAAATAAACAGTTTTAAGAGGATTTGTCTGTTATTTTGAAGTTATTGTTTCTAATCTTGTTCTATTAGAAGCAATCATTAGTTTGTTTGCATGAATAGACTTTTAACTATATGGATTAGTTATGATAATGCCAGAATGTATTTTTATAAGTCGCCTATTTTTATAGGGACTCATAACCAATACGGGAAATAAGCGTTAATGAGAAAATGTCAGAATTAATGAGAATCTATTGACTGAAGGAAGGATTTAAAGCGATTGTCATTATGTTGAAGTCTATCTAGGATCTGCCTGGAATGGTACTCTGGGGGAAAAAAAATGGATTCCTCTTGATGTCTGCTTTCCTTGGTTTAAGACCACAATTTTATTTTTTTTACTATTATATTTTCAAAGTAATTATTATGCAACTTTTTATTACATTAACCCGGCTACCTCTGAGTGTTCAGTCACTGTCAGTATGCTTTCTTCCGCTGCTACAAAATTGACATTCATTACGTCCTGCTGTAATTCAACCCTCAGCTTTTATATCATCCAAAACTGTATCCCTCCCTTTACACGTAGCTCAAAACTTTTTCATCTGATCAGTTACAGGTATGTCAATTTTCACAAAACCTCAAACAACTCTGCAGGAGCAGCCAGTCTGTCCATTTTTTCTTGAGGTAAACTCTGCAAGGGGCAGGGGGAAAGGGGTCTCGCTTGAGCTTTTGCCTCAAGTCAGCCAAGGTTGGCGTCCCCTCCAGGCGGAAGCACAGTTGGGCTGAGTACTGTGGTGTAGAGGGGGTCCAGTTTGGGCACGAAGCCTTTAAAATTCCTGGATGCCTCTGTTCCGAACACATCGAGCAGCTCTCGATTCATCAGCGCAAATCTGGAAACAGACAAGGAACAGCCATTAAAAGACCAGAAAAACAGCCTGGGATTAAATTCATTCACCTCTAACTCATGAACTTTTAAGTTACTCACAAATTTCCTAATACCATTAATATCTTTTCTGTTTTGTTATGTATATAAGTTTAAAAAAAAGTGAAATATAAGATTTATCAGCCTCTTTATCCAATTTTTGAAGGATCAATAAGAAACTTGTCATCCAAATGAATCTAGACGGAAAATAAAAAAAACAATTTTTTCCATTTTTATTTTTCCATTTCTTTATCCCAAACTAAGAAAAAAGAAAAAAAAAAAAGAAAAGAATAATTCTACAAATTTCACAGGCTGGGTGTTAAACTATATTCTTCACAAAAGTTTTCTTGTATAATAAGCAAAGATGACTCGATTACACGATCATACCTGCCCTGTGTTAAACGCAGGAGGAACTTCCAGTATGAAGGTCTGAGGTTCTGCACCTCCATTACCGCCTGTGGAAATGTGATGAGTCAGACATCTTTACTCAGCAGAGAGAAAAAGGCTAAGTAAGCATATTCCTGCTGGGCGTTTTTGTGAAAATTCTTCACTTACGGCATGAAAACAGACAGCAGTGGAAACGGCGTAAATAATCGTATCTGCGTGTGGAAAGTAAGGGAACCGGCCAGCTTCAATGCCTTTGAAGTACATGGTCTGAAAAGAGAGATAACATCTGTTATCAACTGTAAAAATGGAATCTAATCTGATTTCAGATTAATTGGAGCTCATTGATAAGGTCAGCTCTAAAATCTAAAACAAACCAGCTTAACACTTTTCTTTAAATAACTGACAGGCAAAGCAGATGTCCTCAAAATCTAAAACCTGTGCCAGTACTTTAGTGACTTTAACTGCTTTAGATATTGAACAGTTACCCGACTCAACATTAACAGATATTACCACAGATATTAAGATAAAAGCAATGTTAACTAGCTTTTTGCAGGTCTAGTTTTAATATCCTTCTAATAGGCTTTACACATGAGAGGAGATATCTCTCCACCTCCGTTTATTTCTTAAGGAACCTGAAATGGGGCGACAGTTGTTTGCTCCTCCTCCTGCAAGGCCCTAGAATCAGTGATGGTTTTGCTGGCTGATCATAAATTAAAGGAGAGGTCCAACTGCAGTCTGCAGTAACTTACAATGTTGGGAAAAACAATCTTATGTTTTGCTGTGTCGAACTTCCCTATAATCATATGATTTCAGTTTGTTCCTGTAAAATCCTCTCACTCTTCTTCCTTGCTGTCTTGTCTGTTACAGGCTGCTTTGAAAAAGTCAAATTTCCAAACCATAACTACTGCATTTGAGAAAATAAATCAATTTAATCAATACTGACAATTATGAAAAAGATTTAAACCATATTTTAAATGCAGCCATTTCTAAATGCAGATAATGCTATTGCTTTATGATCTACTTATAATAAAACCAAGCATTCAATTCAGCCTAGCTTTTAGCATTCATCTCGGGTGCATGGTCGTCTGGAAAGTGATCTGTTTCTTGACATTTACTTCTTAGGTTCAATTCTGCGTATATGTGGTAAATTGAGAGGCTGAGTCAGGGCTCAACGGTAAAACTTGACCCGAGTTGTGACGTAGTGAGGCAGAGACAGCGTATCCATTTTCCATGTTGCTTTGCCCGATTTATGACTAATAAGGAAGCCTAATTTCTCTTGCTTTGAGCTGGTAGAACATCCAGAGGATTCCTACGACCTTGTGGAGCCATGCTGGGGCCGACACAGCTCGTACTCTGCAGGTGTGAGCGGCTTAAGTAATAAACTACGTGGGTTTTGCTTCCAGAGTTCGTTTCTTACCGATTCCCTGCAAATTCTTCAGGCTGATTAGCTTTTTGTCTGACTTACTATAACAGAAATACTGCCAAGCTGGTGAACTACTAAAACCCCTTTTTTGGGACAGTTTCCTCCTCTACTCCTTGCTGAGAATCACTAACTGAACAGTACCGGAAGCACGATCTGTACCATTGGCTCATTTGCGCACGTGCAAGCAGAAATTCATCAAGGTCGCCATAAATAATGTAAATTATGTATTTATGGTACTAAAAGTACTTATTTCTATCCTTAAATCACTAAAGAATGCTAATACGAATGTTAAAAAAAAAGACTTTTCTGAGACGATGCTTTTTAAATTTTCTCCATTAAACTGCTTGTGTGATGTCATCATCAGACATGCTCATAGTAGTTCAGCAAAATATGATTAAACCATGTTTATCTGCATTTTAGTTGTTTCTTTCTTTAGACTAAGCCCTATATACCTTAATGTAAACACGAAAAGAAAAAATAAACCCCAAAAATACTAGATTTATATTTAGATCCAAAGCTGAAAAACTTAGCTCCCTGAAGTAGCATAGGATCCCATTTCAGGTACAGACAGGTGAAAAAACAGGAAGTACATTATTAACCTTTGACATATTATAGTTTAGTATGCTTACTATTTTTAAATAGGGAAAAAATGTAATTGACGTCTTTTTTACTAATTAAAATCAAGGGAGGCCCAGATGTATGTACATCTGGTTGCATATGCGCATATGAGCTAAAAGGACGGATCCTTCTAGCGGTACGGATCGGTAGTGACTAGGGATGCATGATATTGGGATTTTAGCCGATATCTGATATGCCGATATTTTAAAACTTGTGTAGCCGATAACTGATATCGATACTGATGTTAAAGCTGGACAAAAATAAGTAGTCATTGAAAATAGCAGTTTTGTTATCCATTTCTGACACTTAAAAATAATATACTCTCAAATATATTTTAATATGCTGATATCAAATTGATTTTTAAAAACACGGTATCGATCTATTTTAATTTCAAAATCTTGTGAAATTTCATCGTTCTGTTACAAACTCTCGTGATATTTTGCAAATTCTTGTGAGATTTTGTTAGTAAAATAGATCGATACCGCGTCAATATATCAACATATAAAAATATGGCAAAATTCGTGAATTTTCGGGGGATTTCGTAGCATAGTGATGACATAAAGCAATATTTTATTAGTAAAAGAGATTGATATGGTGTTTTTAAATGACAATATATCAGCATATTGTGATATTTTAATGTATCAATATTTTTTCCCTCGTCTTTAGAAGTTTTTAAGTCTGTAAAAAAGAAGTTTTTGAGGAAGAAGAAGAAGTAGTATTTTTTTTTTTTTAGACTTTAGAAACTCAGAAGCTGATCAAATATCGTGTAAATATCGGTGGGGTGGCCAATGTCCGATATTCAGTTTTAAGGCCGATACCGATAGATACCGATAGGGGGCCGATTATATCGTGCATCCCTAGTAGTGACACTGAGACATCTTTACTTGCTCTGTGTTGTTGTCTGGGAGTTGTCCAAGCTTGTTTAAGTCTGTGTTTCTAATTGGTTAAGGGGGAATGAATGCTTGTAGCATCAAGCTACATGATAGGCTACAGTGAAAAAGAAAAAACAGCTTCCATATCAAAATTTGATCAACCTTTTTTGTGTATCACGCACCACGCGTCTATTGATCAACATATTATTGAATTATCGTTGAACCCTAATGTGCAGTCAATATTGTTTCAATTTTAAGATGTTACACTTTTCTTGGAGCCTGTTTTTATTTTTTTTGAAAACGATGCTACTGCAGACTATTTCTGTTCTTGAGCTGTTATGATCATTTTCCAGCTTCCCAAGTCTCCCTCTATGATAATAAACATGTATTTTTATGTCACTAGGTGTATTTCTGATTCATTTACCTCCACCAGCTTAGAGAAGAGATACATGGTTATAGTTGTACTTTTGTAGAAGAACATGGAAACACCAGCCAGGAAGCCTTTAGAGACAGAAGAGGGAGGGGAAAAGGACAGCTGTGGCACATTTTCCATGAGCAAAGATGCGGTAACAGATTGCTCTGCGGGTATTTTTTTACCAGCTATCAGCGCATGGAGTTCATCGTCAATGTTACGCACCCAGCGTAACAAGCAACTTGTTCCCTTAGAAAACAGAACAGAATGTTTTTTAGATAAGATAAGACAGGACGTTCTGATGAGAGCCTGAGAAAGACTGTTAACTATAAAATTGAGAACTTCTTCATAAGGAGAAATAAAATAAAGCTAAGGCAGTCACACACCTTATAAATACTGACAAAAGAGCCTAGAAAGGCCCCCAGCTGGAAGTTCTCTTTGTTGTAGAAGACAGAAGGGAGACGAGATGGTTTGGAGAACATCTGCCTGAATGCTGAGGGCACTTTGAGACAACACTGGATAAGATAGCCAATACTGAACATCCTGACAAAACCCTGTGGAGAGAATTATGATACATCTTGATTATTGACTTTTAATGTGCATACATTCAGAGCACTTCCATCATAAGAAATATTAAATAATGAGCCTGACCTTAACACAATAGGAAATGCAGTTATCCTGGTAATGTTTACAACATCTGTGTCTGGGACCCTTTTTGCATCTGAATCAGTATAAATACAAATAAATCAGTGCCTAGCGCTGCTACCCACACATTTTTTCTACACCAAAATGTTTTTGTGTCTCACATTGATTCCAGCAGCTTCCTTGTGTAGGCTATCAGAGTTTTCTTCCTTTGGTCGGGCCTTTCTACCGGCGGCTGTGAGGGCTCCGTCTCTATGGCCGCTGGTCTCTCAGAGGGCCTAGTGCTAACAGGGTCTGCTGTGTTAGAGTGAGTTGGGATCTCCTCTTTCCCAATGATGAATCTGTGATGGATAAAAACACAGAATTAGAAACCTCTATTGGCATCTACCTTGAAGCATAAACAAAAGCTGGTGTGACTTACTTTAAAGCAGAAAATGCAAAGCCTTTGAGGCCGTCGTTGCTCCTGAAAAAATAAAGCAAAGCAGATATCAAAATTTGAACTCTTGTAATTTCTTAGTCTTTGATATAACTGATCTAAGTAAGTCTCTACCCATAGATTTATTCAAGTAAAACAAAAAAAACAAATTTTGAAGTCTCTCTAAGTAGGATCATAATCCTGATTAAATGACAACCTAGATGACGTTTGAGGTGGACCTCCTCACATAAAAACATGTTAAAGCTACTTTTTTCCCCCAACTCTTGAAAACAAAGTCAAGCCCCTCTATAGATTGCAAGGAAAATAACAGAGCAGCACCTTCCAGTATCCAGAGCATTCACAGCATCTGACTAAAATGTACGTGTCCAAGTTGAGACGTTGGGTGGCTTTTTGATGCTGAAAATTCATTTGTTGTGAACGCACAATTAGTCTCATTTGCTCATCCAAGCACCATTTTCCTTAATGACTTGTTGCAAACTTCAAAAGTCTTGCTTTCCACTAGGGCTGCAACAAAGATTTTTTTGCAAAACGTTTAATCTGTCGATTATTTTTTTTGATCAATAATCGGATAGTCAATGTTCCTTAAAGAAGAATTTTTAGGAGATTAAACCAGGTGAAACTAAAACTTTCCCACTTGAGGAGTTTTGTATAGAGCATATTGACAAACAAAATGTTTTTTTTTCGTTTTTTCGTTTTTTTCCACAAGGCCTTTTTTTCCCCACTTACCCCGCTGTAGAACTCTGAAGCTCCTATGCAGTTATCATGGTTATTCAGATGGACTTTACGAGTTGTTTCAAGTGTCGAGTTTTATTTTAACTAGTGTTGCACCGATACCGATACCAGTATCGAATGGTGGTATGGTGGTATCGGCGAGTACCAACAAATAGGGCACCGATACCATTTTGAGAGCCATAAGTTTATTCAACTACTGTCACCGACTCCTGGTAGGCAATAAAAAGTTCTACTGGATTCACTTTGTATTAGATTTTTTCCTGCTTCACAAAGGTAGGCAGCAGCTTGACAAAGCCATGATGGCGATTATTTTACATTATTATGGTATCGGTATCGACCGATACAGCACAGCCAGGTATCGGGTATCGGTATCGGGGCCAAAAAATGGCATCGGCGCAACACTAATTTTAACATAACCCCACCCTGCTTAAACTCCTCTTCATGTCTATCCTAAACTTGTCTGCTGTGTTCTTTGAGTTTTGATATGTTGTTTGTTCTTTTTTGTTCTCTAACAAACATCTGATGCCTTCACAGAACAGCTGTGTTTGTACTAAGAATACATCTGAGAGGGGAAGCAGTTTACAAATGACCCGACAACAGGCAGCCGGCGTCACTGGATTCCCTTTAGTGGAATCTGACTAATGCAAGATAGATGACGATGTAAACTACAAACTTTGGGAAAAAAATGTATCCTCTCCTTTCACAGATCACATAATTCAAATACGACAGATTAATTAAAACCTTTACAAAATGTGAGAACAGGTTGAGGTGCATTAATATCGTTTAACAGCCTTAATTTACCCGTTACCCCACTGATGAACAGAATGCTCTTACCTGAAGAGAAACATAAAGATTGATGCAGTTATGCAGAACAGGAGCACCTAATCAGGGACAGAATAAGAAACAGAAAAAGTTAGGGCCACTGAAAGAAATATTGTTCAAATCATTTAAACGAGTCGTACATAATAATGTTATCTGTTTAGGATTATTTTAAATTCATAAGACAATAACTACACCTGCCAAATAATATGAATATCTAATTACTGCAATATTAAAGTTTTCAACATTTAAATCACAAACGACCGTTGGAAATGTCATAAGTATTGGCCAATAAAATAGCCTATAGATCATCAAATGCAGGTTTCCTAATATCATGCAGCCCTTTTCAAAATAAAAGCCATTTCCATTTCTGAATTTGAAAATAAGACTCATGCAGGATGCAATAAATAGATATATAACAGATTTAATCAGAAAAAAGCATGACTACCCAGCTGAATGGCTTCCCTCAACCCCTTCTGATCTTACCTCTCCGTTTCTAATGGGTTTAACTAAACCTCTTGTCACTGCCATGCGGAACAAAGTCTCACTAGCCTAGAAAAAAAGACGACGGAAATCAGGTTTATTGCTTTTCATGAAACAAGGTGATTTGCAGTTGAACAGAGATATCTTACTAGATTTGCCATGTATATTGTCAGCAGACCTCTCCTGGTGGGAGGAAAAGAAGGTAAAAAAAAAATGGGGCATTTTATTTTCTCTCCAGGGCAAAAAATTGGCAATAGGACAAAAATCAAACCTGCTTTTACGCTCCAGGAGAATGGCAATGTAGGAGGCAGGCAAAGCTGCCCCAAATCCAGACGACCATGGATAAAACCCTCCAAACAATTTCCTAAAATTAGACAAACACAATCAGCCTTCAAAAAATCCATAAGCGCAGTTTTTTAGGCAAATGCAATTATAAGCTCTTCAAAGAAAGTCCAAAAAAATCTCGTGGTTTGATTGGTGTCTAATATCACACTTTGTGTAAAGCTACATCCACCTTACACAAAGATGTGAGTGTAATTATGCAGGAAGTGCTTCAGCTCATGAGAGCAGCTCAGGATTCAACCGTAACACAGTCTGTAACTGATGCATATTGTCACTCAGGATTTTGTAGGTGACCTATGTTTGAAGTACATAAGAGCCTAAGAAGGGATTCTAAACTACTAATACTGGAATGCTACTTATAATACCAAGGCTTAAGTCATTTAAATTATTAAACTGCTTCATTCATAAAACAAAAGAATAAAAATTATTGTAACTGTAATTAGAAATGTTTGTCTGCTTAGATAATAATCAAAGAATAAAAGATACCTAGATTTATCTTTAGATTAAAACTGTTAAGTGGTCATTTAGCTTTCATCACAATTTGCAGCATTTGTTATAATAAAACAAATCCATAGGTAAGTTTACCATTTTTTTAAACGACAAACCTGAGAATGCAGAAGAAAACAATGAAGAGACTTCCATTGGTAGTTAGGAAAGAGGTAGACCACAGGATCTCAGGCAGAAGTCTCTTTAAATAATAATCCTTCTTCTTCCTCCGTAGAACTGCTGCTATCTGGAACATAAAAATGAGAAGAAGTAGACTTTAAGTAACAAGGATCAATCTATATACTGAGCAAGAAAGGATTTTATTTGGCATTTACGCTCAATGGTTTAGCATTACTCTGAAATGGAAAGTCAAATAGTGCTACAGAAATATGTCAGTGTTGAAATCAAGCTGAACTTTATTGGCTATTTAAAATCATATCAAGATAATTTCATTTATGCAGTGTTATATAATCATTTCATTTTTCCATTTAAAGCTGCAACACATTTAACAACTAAACTCTGTTTTACTGCAAACTTTACAAATATTTATCCACTAGGGCTATATGATTTAAACAAAAAGTAACATTTAAAATTCTTTTTTATTTTTTACCAGCGCCGTGTAGAGCTGTAATTATATTTTAGTTTTCCTTTAACTAACAAAAGGCATACACATGTTAAGGCTCACAGGTTTCATTATTTTCATGCCCTTGAATGCGCTCTTGTCCAAAGTCCAGTGTCATGGCTAAAGGTGCTTACTTTTGGCTCCCATGTGCAGTCAACTCTATTAAAAAGTGCTATATATACATTTTACATTTCCATTACAAAACAATTATTGCAGCTTGGAGAAATGACTGATGCAAATACTGAGCTGATACGATATTTGCATGCATCATACTTTTATTATTTATTTTGTAGTAAGGAATGTTAGAAAATCATTATATTTTCTTAATCCCAAAAGGGGAATTACATCTTGTATTGATTATAATATAATTATATAGATATTACTCAATAGAGAACAATAGTCATTGAAGATAAGGATGAAAACAACTGACTCATGCAATATTAACTAGCCGGTTAAATAAAATGTAGACAGAAGCTGAGTGTTTCTATCAACAGGCCAAAGTGGCAAATTTTAGATGCAGGCCATTATAATCAAGATAATTTTTTTTTTTTTTTTTTTCCTGATATTAGACTGCTATCCGATGGCGATATAAGATTGGGACAACCATAAATGTGTGTGCTTGGAGGACAACAGCTTGAGCTATTCAAGGTTTCAAACTTGTGGAAACATAAATGTCTTTGTAATTTTCTTTAAACAGCAGAAATAACATTGAGAATTGCATAAACTAAGTGGTCAGGGCATAGAGCAGGGGTGTCAAAGTGGTTCCAGAAAGGGCCATGTGGCTGCTGGTTTTCTTTCCAACCAAGCAATAGCACACCAGACTCCATTCATCCCATCAAGTCATCAGTTTAAGACTAGACTCACCTTGATGAGATGAATGGAGTCTGGTGTGCTACTGCTTGGGTGGAAAGAAAACCAGCAGCCACACGGCCCTTTCTGGAACTAGTTTGACACCTGTGGCATAGAGCTTGGAATCCTGAGGTTCTGAGTTCGAGCCCCACTCCCACAGACTGCCAGTATGAGTTCTGAGCAAAGACCCTTAACCCCACACTGCTCCCTGGGTGCCCCACGATGGCAGCCCACTGCTCCCCAAGGGGATGGGTTAAATGCAGAGGTAAATTTGTCCAATTTGAGGTCAATAAAGTTCAATTATTATTAGAATAAACTTGACCATCAAATGCCAGAGACATAGCCCGCGTGACCAGAGTTTTCTCTGGTTGTTTCCAGTATAACAGTGCTACCCAATCTGTTAACAACTGGCTAAAAGAAAACTGACTCATTTATATATTTCCTTAAAGCTTTTTGGAAAAATTATCACCAAAAATACACAGTTGCAATGTGACAAGTAAGGAAACGCCAACGGAACGCCACAATTAAATCAGAATTGTAGCTTGAACCTAGATGGTTGTGTTATATGTCGCCTTACATTACAAATAATAAAAAGAAAAAGAAATAACAATATGCAACTTAATTCTAGAAAAAAATTTTTTATAAATTAGTGGGCATCCTTCTTCTATGTCTTTTTTCTTAAGTCAAACACAAATTTTCAAAGTTTACAAATGTGCTTTATAGCAAAAAGATCAATTATTTTTTGTAGCAATTTAAAGCTATTTTCTTCTACATTTTAGTGCAAATAAAAGCTGATGTTATCATATAGACAAGAGGCAGGGAAAGCCAGTTATTCCTGCTGTCAGATCACATATTTACTAACTATATAGTTGTACTTTGTCCTGAACAGACAAATATGGTAGTTCTAATTTTATGGGTGCTTACTTGAAAGTGACCTTGCACTTTACAACCCCTAGTTGAACCAAAGTTTTGATTGGTTAAAAAAAAAAAAAAGTTAAAAACTTTGCTTTGAAATTCATCCAAACAAAGAGACACAATTTTAAAGCAAAAGGCTAACAGTTTTATCCTCTACAAGTAAAAATGTACCCTGTGGTTCAATGGCTATTGCATGGTCAGACTGTGTGGGACAGAAATGCCATATAATTAAAGCCACTGAGATATAAATGCACTATAAGCACATCTTTACCAACCGGCTGAGTCATGTCACGGCTGAGAATATCAGCAGATAATGCCAGTTAAAGAGAAAGTAGTACTACTGGATGTAATGAAGAACTCATTGTATCCAATGTAGCTGAGCCATTTTCCAGTGTCCGCTAAAACCGTTAAAGACTTTTCAAGGCTTACTCCGAAATAACACTAAACTTTACTCCAGTTCACCTTCTGCAAAGCACAAACCCGAATTAACGGGAGCTTTCCGTTTGTCCACAACTTGGAGCAGAGTTGTAGCATTAGCTAATCTTTATTGGTTTTCTTACTGGATTAGCTAGACAACTTTACTTAGCATTAGAGTCTACTGACAGACACCCAAACCACCTTACCAGGTAAAGAGGGGCGTATATTTTGAAGGAAACCTCCAGAGCCCCCCTGGTTATATCTGCGGCAGCTTGTACGCACGATGGGTGCCAGGTATGTCCGACCTCATAGCAGCTGTGTGGTATCTTACTTAAAGCAGCCATGACTGTGTGGCTGAATCGAAACACTCTGCAGCAAGGGGCGGCGGCGGCGGCGGGGGTGCGCGCTCACGAGAGCACTGGGCCCTGCGCCGTTCGTGCACGTACGCTGCGTTCAAAGTACCCCGGAAATTAGAGTGTAGTAGTCAGGCCTTCGAAAAGTGCATGAATTAACTAAGGTTGAATTGAGAGATTTATTTATTTACGTATTTACTTATTTGTCACATTTTTGTTTTACAGCAAAAATATAAAGAAAAATATATAATTTTTTCTTTAGAAATGAAAGTTTACATTTAACAAAATAAAAGAGAACAGCTCAAACTAGCCTTCTACAGTGGACTATTTCCTCTAAGCCGGAGATCTTCAACAGGGGGTTTGTGACCCCTAGGGGGTCCACGGAGCTACTGTGTGGGGGTCGTGAAAGTTTTGGTTAATTAGACTTCCCCACTGCAAATTTTTCCACTAATTGAAATGTTTTTAAATACACA